>NC_031974.2:7702394-7824894 GCF_001858045.2 Oreochromis niloticus
ATTATTATTCTCCAGTTCCGCCTGAAATTTTGCAGCGAATCTCGCCCCGCAGTTTTGAGACAAGCTTCATATATGTTACCTCATTTTGTGCGGCCGGATCTGGAATGGTGTGCTATGACTTTTGGTCTTTATGAATTTTATAGTTTTTTAAATATTAATATTTTAGTGAAAATTTTCCCGCGCTCCTCTGCCGAACAGTTTTGACATTAGGGTTACATATGTTAGATCATTTTGTGCGGCTGGAGCTGGACTATTATGTCATGACTTTTGGTGTTTATGACTTTTATAGTTTTTTAATATTAATATTTTAGTGCAAATTTAGGCCAATTCATCTTTTGGCGCCAAATAAACAGACTTCATTTGTGGTGTGTTGGCGCCATCTTTTGGTCCCATTGAAACAAATTTCAAACTTCATTTGTGGTGTGTTGGTTCTCTCTAGTGGTATGCCGGGAGTGGTACAGCCTGTCTACCCTTATTTGGATACCGTAATGATGACAATATCAATGGCGCGCACAGCCTCGCTGCTTTCAGGAACCATTGGAGGCTTTAAGGTTGCGCGAACCATTGAATAGTTACGGTAAACACAATGGCTTCTATGCTTGGTGGAAAACTCCATATCCCACAATTCATAGCACACCTCTGCCGAGTTAAACAATGGCGGCCACCACTTCGTTTTATATGTTTTTTATTAGTGTTTCTAGGTCACAAAATAAACTTTTAAGATATTTTCAGGCGAGAATGTAGGTGTGTAAACTTCAAATATCTGCTTGTTTTATCAAGACATCCCATTATTAGCGACAGTGCTCTGACGACCTCGGTCCTGCCTGACAGCTAGCCGGCTACCTAGCTAGCTGCCGCACTTGGCTGCAAATGGACAGCGAGGGGACTCTCTCTCTCCTTTCACCTCCCCGGTCTCTCGCAAATGCTCGCACAGAATCGGAGTTACAGCTGGATGTGGAAAAAATAACTGAGTTGTTTGGTGGTGCTATAATGCGGAGCTACAACAGTGGGCGGATCTAGCAAAGCTATCCACCGGTGTATGACAGAAAGGACATGCCGCGACCGCCGATCGACCGGTGTTTGCTAACGCGGAGGTCAATCGTGGATCAGGGAAAGCGAAGGCAGGAGCGTGAGGTGAACTGAATTTCAGGTAAGAAGTTATGACCTGCACTCTATTTGGGTCAGATATAAACCGAGTTTAGGTGTAGTTTATTTAGCAGCAGTTCTCTTATGTGTTGCTGATAGCCGGCTAGCTAGCTAGCGCCGCTAGCATAGTTAGCTAGCACCGCTAGCGACCCTTCGTGAAAAAGCACCCAGGGTTGGCTTATATTGAGGCGGGTGAAACTCGTGTCAACATCCGGTCGCTCGCCGACAGTATGTGTTTTAGCTGGACTTATTTTTCGTTTATATGGGCCGATGATGCTGGAAACCGAAGGCAGGAGCGTGAGGTGAACTGAATTTCAGGTAAGAAGTTATGAACTGCACTCTATTTGGGTCAGATATAAACCGAGTTTAGGTGTAATTTATTTTCGTTGACCTTTTACAATCGTACTGCCACGGGAGTTTATATACAGCTGTGTGCGCACTAAGTTACTGACGTTGGACTTTATTTTATTCATTAGGGTTAGTTCATAGAGTTGCCGTGCCGTACAAACGGAATCGTCCCACATTCAGAGAAAACATTATGATTTATTCTGTCATTACGAAGCCTCCCCTGTCATTCTCTCGCGTGTTGAAACGTCAATCATGAAACTGATCAATGATCGGCTGTTCGCTCTTATTATCGCACTAAACAACAGCAGCACGTTTAAGCTTGATCAGCTGTTGTTAGAATTCTTTTGATTTTAATTTCTAGTATCAGCTGATGTTTGCTGGAGCATGAAGATGAAATCAGGAGATGTCCTTACTGAATCATCAGAGCTGAACTGGTGATGGAGAAACAGGTTTACACTTTAGGTGACATGAATGAGTTGAAGGGAAGTTATGAGTTGTTTCTGAGAGACAAAGACCAAGCTCCTTTTTTGTGTAGCTGACAGCTGGTAACTGTACAGGGGCGGATCTAGCAAAGTTTTTACCAGGGGGGGGCAGCTAGGGCATTAACAGAGAAAGGTGGACACAAAGATATACTTTTCTTTCTTACTCTCATATAAAATATTTAGCTTTTATTAAATAGTTATCTGAATCTCACAACCAAAGTTTGTATAATAATACACAAGATTGGCTGTAGACCATTGTTCATCATTCAGAACACTGTGTAAAAATAACAAAAAACAAAAAGTGAATGCATGTGTGAAAAGTGGTCCATAATGTAATGCTTCAAAGCGTGTTCATGCAAACATTGTCGGGTCTGCCGTGGTACAATGGGACTTCTGCTCATGAACCTGTGTGCACAGCGTCTGCAAATCGGCGCTGTACGAAGTAACTTCATCTTTACACAAAACTGTAAGCTGTCATCTGTGAAGCGTGAGCGGTGTTTGTTTTACCATAGTTCATGGTGGAGAATGGCTGCTCTTCTGAGTTTTGCTCTCTGTAGCCGTATGAATGGCAACTACAGTGATTAGCAGCGGCATAGGCACACATAAAATTTCTTCTGAAATTTTCGCTTTCTAGTTAAAGATTATTATTCTCCAGTTTCCGCCTGAAATTTTGCAGCGAATCTCGCCCCGCAGTTTTGAGACAAGCTTCATATATGTTACCTCATTTTGTGCGGCCGGATCTGGAATGGTGTGCTATGACTTTTGGTCTTTATGAATTTTATAGTTTTTTAAATATTAATATTTTAGTGAAAATTTTCCCGCGCTCCTCTGCCGAACAGTTTTGACATTAGGGTTACATATGTTAGATCATTTTGTGCGGCTGGAGCTGGACTATTATGTCATGACTTTTGGTGTTCATAACTTTTATAGTTTTTTAAATATTAATATTTTAGTGCAAATTTAGGCCAATTCATCTTTTGGCGCCAAATAAACAGACTTCATTTGTGGTGTGTTGGCGCCATCTTTTGGTCCCATTGAAACAAATTTCAAACTTCATTTGTGGTGTGTTGGTTCTCTCTAGTGGTATGCCGGGAGTGGTACAGCCTGTCTACCCTTATTTGGATACCGTAATGATGACAATATCAATGGCGCGCACAGCCTCGCTGCTTTCAGGAACCATTGGAGATTTTAAGGTTGCGCGAACCATTGAATAGTTACGGTAAACACAATGGCTTCTATGCTTGGTGGAAAACTCCATATCCCACAATTCATAGCACACCTCTGCCGAGTTAAACAATGGCGGCCACCACTTCGTTTTATATGTCTTTTATTAGTGTTTCTAGGTCACAAAATAAACTTTTAAGATATTTTCAGGCGAGAATGTAGGTGTGTAAACTTCAAATATCTGCTTGTTTTATCAAGACATCCCATATTTAGCGACAGTGCTCTGACTACGTCGGTCCTGCCTGACAGCTAGCCGGCTATCTAGCTAGCTGCCGCACTTGGCTGCAAATGGATAGCGAGGGGACTCTCTCTGTCGTTTCACCTCCCTGGTCTCTCGCAAATGCTCGCATAGAATCGGAGTTACAGCTGGATGTGGAAAAAATAACTGAGTTGTTTGGTGGTGCTATAACGCGGAGCTATAACACTGGGCAGCTATCCACCGGTGTATGACAGAAAGGACATGCCGCGAATGAGACATACGAGGCAGGCGACCGGTGTTTGCTAACGGGGAGGTCAATCGTGGATCAGGGAAAGCGAAGGCAGGAGCGTGAGGTGAACTGAATTTCAGGTAAGAAGTTATGAACTGCACTCTATTTGGGTCAGATATAAACAGAGTTTAGGTGTAGTTTATTTTCGTTGTGCTGACTTTTTACAATCGTACTGCGTGCTAGCTAGCACGACGGGAGTTTATATACAGCTGTGTGCGCGCTAAGTTACTGATGTTGGACTTTATTTTATTCATAATGGTTAGTTCGTAGAGTTGCCGTACAAACGGAATCGTGCCACATTCAGAGAAAATATTACGATTTATTCTGTCGTTACGAAGCCTCCCCTGTCATTCTCTGCCTGTTGCAACTTCAATCATGAAACTGATCAACGATCGGCTTTTCGCTCTTGTTTATCGCGCTAAACACAGCAGCATGTTTAAGCTTGATCAGCTGTTGTTAGAATTCATTTGCTTTTAATTTCTAGTATCAGCTGATGTTTGCTGGAGCCACAGCTGTAGAAGCGGCTGGTCAAAACCAGGAGATGACCTTACTGAATCATCAGAGCTGAACTGGTGATGGAGAAACAGGTTTACCTTTTTTTTAGGTGACATGAATGAGTTGAAGGGAAGTTATGAACTGTTTCTGAGAGAAATAAACACCAAGCTCCTTTTTTTATTTAGCTGACAGCTGGTAACTGTGCAGGGGCGGATCTAGCAAAGCTTTTGCCAGGGGGCCAGGTAGGGCGTTAACAGAGAAAGGTGGACACAAAGATATACCTTTCTTTCTTACTCTCATACAGGGAGTGCAGAATTATTAGGCAAGTTGTATTTTGAGGAATAATTTTATTATTGAACAACAACCATGTTCTCAATGAACCCAAAAAACACATTAATATCAAAGCTGAATGTTTTGGAAGTAGTTTTTAGTTTGTGTTTAGTTTTAGCTATTTTAGGGGGATATCTGTGTGTGCAGGTGACTATTACTGTGCATAATTATTAGGCAACTTAACAAAAAACAAATATATACCCATTTCAATTATTTATTACCAGTGAAACCAATATAACATCTCCACATTCACAAATATACATTTCTGACATTCAAAAACAAAACAAAAACAAGTCAGCGACCAATATAGCCACCTTTCTTTGCAAGGACACTCAAAAGCCTGCCATCCATGGATTCTGTCAGTGTTTTGATCTGTTCACCATCAACATTGCGTGCAGCAGCAACCACAGCCTCCCAGACACTGTTCAGAGAGGTGTACTGTTTTGCCTCCTTGTAAATCTCACATTTGATGATGGACCACAGGTTCTCAATGGGGTTCAGATCAGGTGAACAAGGAGGCCATGTCATTAGTTTTTCTTCTTTTATACCCTTTCTTGCCAGCCACGCTGTGGAGTACTTGGACGAGTGTGATGGAGCATTGTCCTGCATGAAAATCATGTTTTTCTTGAAGGATACAGACTTCTTCCTGTACCACTGCTTGAAGAAGGTGTCTTCCAGAAACTGGCAGTAGGACTGGGAGTTGAGCTTGACTCCATCCTCAACCCGAAAAGGCCCCACAAGCTCATCTTTGATGATACCAGCCCAAACCAGTACTCCACCTCCACCTTGCTGGCGTCTGAGTGGGACTGGAGCTCTCTGCCTTTTACCAATCCAGCCACGGGCCCATCCATCTGGCCCATCAAGACTCACTCTCATTTCATCAGTCCATAAAACCTTAGAAAATTCAGTCTTGAGATATTTCTTGGCCCAGTCTTGACGTTTCAGCTTGTGTGTCTTGTTCAGTGGTGGTCGTCTTTCAGCCTTTCTTACCTTGGCCATGTCTCTGAGTATTGCACACCTTGTGCTTTTGGGCACTCCAGTGATGTTGCAGCACTGAAATATGGCCAAACTGGTGGCAAGTGGCATCTTGGCAGCTGCACGCTTGACTTTTCTCAGTTCATGGGCAGTTATTTTGCGCCTTGGTTTTTCCACACGCTTCTTGCGACCCTGTTGACTATCTTGAATGAAACGCTTGATTGTTCGATGATCACGCTTCAGAAGCTTTGCAATTTTAAGACTGCTGCATCCCTCTGCAAGATATCTCACTATTTTTGACTTTTCTGAGCCTGTCAAGTCCTTCTTTTGACCCATTTTGCCAAAGGAAAGGAAGTTGCCTAATAATTATGCACACCTGATATAGGGTGTTGATGTCATTAGACCACACCCCTTCTCATTACAGAGATGCACATCACCTAATATGCTTAATTGGTAGTAGGCTTTCGAGCCTATACAGCTTGGAGTAAGACAACATGCATGAAGAGGATGATGTAAACAAAATACTCATTTGCCTAATAATTCTGCACTCCCTGTATAAAATATTTAGCTTTTATTAAATAGTTATCTGAATCTTACAACCAAAGTTTGTATAATAATACACAAGATTGGCTGTAGACCATTGTTCATCATTCAGAACACTGTGTAAAAATAACAAAAAACAAAAAGTGAATGCAAAAGTGCATAAATATTTATTTTACGTGTTTGATATGTGTGGCGGGGCGTGGTCTGCAGTGCCGCTGCAGGGGACGTGGACCCACCTGAGGGGCATCTGCAATCACACCTCTCGGGCGTAGTCTGTGCTCTCTCGGCTGTTTTTTGGGTGTGTGTCGGGCTGTGAGTTGAAAAGCTACAGCTGGCTGGGAGGGTACACCAACCATGTGTGAAAAGTGGTCCATAACGTACTGGTTCAAAGTGTGTTCGTGCAAACATTGTCGGGGTCTGCCGTGGTACAGAGGGACTTCTGCTTATGAACCTGTGTGCACAGCGTCTGCAAATCGGGGCTGTACAAAGTGACCTCATCTTTACCCAAAACTGTAAGCTGTCATCTGTGAGGCGCGAGCGGTGTTTGTTTTTACCATAATTCATGGTGGAGAATGGCTGCTCTTCTGAGTTTTGCTGTCTGTAGCCGTATGAATGGAAAACTACACAGATTAGCAGCGGCATAGGCACACATAAAATTTCTTCTGAAATTTTCGCTTTCTAGTTATTATTTTCCTTTTTCCGCCTGAAATTTTGCAGCGTATCTCGACCCGCAGTTTTCAGAGAAGGTTCATATATGTTACCTCATTTTGTGCGGCTGGATCTGGAATGGTGTGCTATGACTTTTGGTGTTTATGAATATTATAGTTTTTTAAATATTAATATTTTAGTGAAAATTTTCCCGCGCTCCTCTGCCAAACAGTTTTGACAATAGGGTTACATATGTTACATCATTTTGTGCGGCTGGAGCTGGGCTAGTATGGTATGACTTTTGGTGTTTATAACGTTTATAGTTTTTGAAATATTTAGATTTTAGTGCAAATTTGGGCCAATTTCTAGGCTCCTGAGAAAGAAATGACTTTTGGCCCCATAGAAACAGACTTTATTTGTGGTGTGTTGGCTCTCTCTAGTGGTATACCGGGAGTAGTACGGGCTAAAACTTTTATTCTTGTCGGAAAACTCCATATCCCACAATTCATAGCACGCCTCTGCCAGTGAAACAATGGCGGACACCACTTGGATTCTATAATGCTTTTTTTGGTGTTTCTAGGTCACAAAATAATCTTTTACGACATTTTCAGGCGAGAATGTAGGTGTGTAAACTTCAAATATCTGCTCGTTTTATCAAGACATCCCATATTCTCTTACGTGTTGTTGATAGCCGGCTAGCTAGCTAGCGCTGCTAGCCTCTGCCAGTGAAACAATGGCGGACACCACTTGGATTCTATAATGCTTTTTTTCGTGTTTCTAGGTCACAAAATAAACTTTTAAGATATTTTCAGGCGAGAATGTAGGTGTGTAAACTTCAAATATCTGCTCGTTTTATCAGGACATCCCATATTAGCGACAATTCTCTTATGTGTTGCTGATAGCCGGCTAGCTAGCGCCGCTAGCGACCCTTCGTGAAAAAGCACCCAGGCTTGGCTTATATTGACGCGGGTGAAACTCGTGTCAGCACCCGGTCGCTCGCCGACAGTATGTGTTTTAGCTGGACTTATTTTTCGTTTATATGGGCCGATGATGCTGGAAACCGAAGGCAGGAGCGTGAGGTGAACTGAATTTCAGGTAAGAAGTTATGAACTGCACTCTATTTGGGTCAGATATAAACCGAGTTTAGGTGTAATTTATTTTCGTTGACGTTTTACAATCGTAATGCCACAGGAGTTTATATATAGCTGTGTGTGCACTAAGTTACTGACGTTGGACTTTATTTTATTCATTAGGGTTAGTTCATAGAGTTGCCGTGCCGTACAAACGGAATCGTCCCACATTCAGAGAAAACATTATGATTTATTCTGTCGTTACGAAGCCTCCCCTGTCATTCTCTCGCGTGTTGAAACGTCAATCATGAAACTGATCAATGATCCTCTGTTCGCTCTTATTTATCGCGCTAAACAACAGCAGCACGTTTAAGCTTGATCAGCTGTTGTTAGAATTCTTTTGATTTTAATTTCTAGTATCAGCTGATGTTTGCTGGAGCATGAAGATGAAATCAGGAGATGTCCTTACTGAATCATCAGAGCTGAACTGGTGATGGAGAAACAGGTTTACACTTTAGGTGACATGAATGAGTTGAAGGGAAGTTATGAGTTGTTTCTGAGAGACAAAGACCAAGCTCCTTTTTTGTGTAGCTGACAGCTGGTAACTGTGCAGGGGCGGATCTAGCAAAGCTTTTAGGGCGGGGGGGGAGCTAGGGCATTAACAGAGAAAGGTGGACACAAAGATATACTTTTCTTTCTTACTCTCATATAAAATATTTAGCTTTTATTAAATAGTTATCTGAATCTCACAACCAAAGTTTGTATAATAATACACAGGATTGGCTGTAGACCATTGTTCATAATTCAGAACACTGTGTAGAAATAACAAAAAACAAAAAGTGAATGCATGTGTGAAAAGTGGTCTATAATGTAATGCTTCAAAGCGTGTTCATGCAAACATTGTCGGGTCTGCCGTGGTACAATGGGACTTCTGCTCATGAACCTGTGTGCACAGCGTCTGCAAATCGGCGCTGTACGAAGTAACTTCATCTTTACACAAAACTGTAAGCTGTCATCTGTGAAGCGTGAGCGGTGTTTGTTTTTACCATAGTTCATGGTGGAGAATGGCTGCTCTTCTGAGTTTTGCTGTCTGTAGCCGTATGAATGGCAACTACAGTGATTAGCAGCGGCATAGGCACACATAAAATTTCTTCTGAAATTTTCGCTTTCTAGTTAAAGATTAATAGCTTATACATGTTTATTTGAAAACACTGGAGGACACAGCAGAGTTCCCTGTGGTGGTGAAAGAAGAAGAAGAAGACAAAAGAAAAAAGAAGAAAAGAATTAATAATGAATAATGAGCAAAAACACTAGGGTCTTGTGTCCTACAGCTTTTGTTTCATCGTTTCCATCATCATCATTCAGAAATCTTTGGAGGACACAGCAGAGTTCCCTGTGGTGGTGAAAGAAAGAAGGTGACATGAAAAGAAAAAGAAGAAGCACCATTAGACAGATATACACAGTGTCTTTTTATTACTATAATCTTCACACTTTTGCTAGAAAGTCACTGTTGGTTTTTCTAAACTTTGTGTCCACATTTTTATAAATATTTTGTTTCTCACCTCGTTTATTTTCCTTTTAAGCCACTCGGTGTTTGGTCTGAGGAACAATGTTCTTCCTCTGCTTGTTTTGACCCTGGAAGAAAAAAACAGAAGAATAAAGAAAGATGTTTGGAGAGAGGAAGAAATAAATTAAAGGATTCGACATTTTCATTTTATTGTTAACTGAACATGTGCAGTCTCCATTTTGCATTACACTGTGAGAGAACAGCTCAGGTTTCCTCCAAGCTCGTAAGCACAAACTCACAGATTCCCCAACGTCACCAAATTAGAAACAATCACAGAGCAAACAGTAGTGCTGTATGTTAGAGAGGGGAACATTTATCTGCTACATCAAGGTTTCAGTGCAAATCTCATTTTCATTGTTGTGTTTGTGGAGTTTTAATCAAACATGAATTTCTACATTTTATTTGGTTTCAATGTATTTAGAAGTTCTACTTACTCATAGCCATGAAGGCAGTCACGTCTGTCGTCTTTAAAGCAGCTGATGATGTTTTTGGCCCATTTAGGTGTAGACGTGTTTATTACACCACTGTTAGAATATGTTTTATAGCAGGCTTTCCCCACGTGGTCAGCCCCTGCAGCACATCATCACACACATTGTCATTATTCTTCAGAGCCTTTCAGATATCATGGAGAATGAAATAAACTGAACTCTCAGAAGTTGTATAAATAATTTACTGATCCAGTTACTATGTGTAATATGAAAAATTATATAACTGACAAAAATACAGCTGGATTTAATCAGTAATATAAAATGTATAGTTGCATTTTAAATATATCCAGAAACAGCTGCTCTGTTACAGTCTGTGGTAGTTTTAGTGTCTTTTCACACAGTTAGTTCACAGTTAGAAAGTTGCATTAAGGACAGATAGATTTATAACTGTGTTGAGAAACAGACTTTTAGCTGGTGTTATTGAACTTTAACAACAGAGCAAACTCCAGAAATAAAAACTGTACCTGATACAGAGATGAGCATCACCACACTCAGGGAGATCAGAAGAATCAGGCGGCTGGTGGAGAGACTCGAACACATCTTCAGACGCTGAAAGGCACCAAATCTGAGTCTGGATCTGAGCTGTGAACAGGTTTGTTACCAGCTGATGAACCTGTCAAAGTGTGACACTTTATGATATTCTGACCTGTAGTTTGTCACAGAAAGAAGAACTGTATCATTTAAGTAGACTACTCTGAGGTCATCATTTACTAAGAGACCAACAAACACCCATCATTTCCACATCCACAGGGTTATTTAGTGTGTCCTTTCATATTGTACTCATTAAGCCCTTTATGTTATTCATACAGGATCCAATCTCAAATCATGCAGGAATAAATTCAGAATAAAGGAGACAAGAGGTCAATATCAGAAAATATATACAGAACTTTATTTATTAAATCATTTGTAATAAAATTAGAGTTAAAATGAAACTCAGAGCATCCTGTCATCATTTCATGAACACAGGGGCAAACTTCAATGAGGTATTAAGCCTCCACTCAGGGATTGTACTTTGCCCGGCTGTCGTATTGCACCATGCCAAACAAAATAACTGAAAACACGACTGTAAACCCGAGACCATTGACCTGACTCAAATAAGTAGAATGGAAAGAAGTAAGAAGGGAGAAAAGTGGAAAAACAATGACAATATCACACAGAGACCATCCTACAGTTTAGGCTGCACACCTGTACCAGTATATATTTACACTTCACAGGTTTTACAGGACATTTCACACCTTAAGCTGAATGACTCACCTGCTACACAGCATGGGTCGTTTCTTGTTAGTCAGAACCAGTGTTGGACAAGTTACTTTGAAAAAATAATTAATTATAGTTACTAGTTACTTCTTCAAAAACTGAGTTAGTAACTGAATTACAATATTCTAAAAGTAATTAATTACTTGAAAAGTAACTATTGAGTTACTTTAAAAAAACGTTTAACTCTCTGGGGTCCAGGGTGTAATTGGCCATTTTTAACCACATTACACCATTTTGCCTTGTTTGGTATCATCCTTTTCAGCACAACCTCATGTGTCTGAATTTACAGTTGTTTTCATTTTGACATATATTTTTGACACAATTGATCTAAAATCATACAAAAAACATAAAATCAGAGTAGAAAAAGTTATATTTTTTACTGTAACAAAATGGTAAATGGCCTGTATTTGTATAGCGCTTTACTAGTAGACTACTACTTTACACATCCAGTCATCCACCCATTTACACACTGGTGATGGCAGCTAGATTGTAGCCACAGCCACCCTGGGGCGCACTGACAGAGGCGAGGCTGCCGGACACTGGCGCCACCGGGCCCTCTGACCACCACCAGTAGGCAACGGGTGAAGCGTCTTCCCCAAGGACACAATGACCGAGACTGTCCAACCGGCAACCTTCCAATTACAAGGCGAACTCCCAACTCTTGAGCCACAATCACCCCCACAACAACCACAAACATGTTTAATCAATCATATTTCATAACTTTAAATGCAAATATAAATTGTCAATGTTAAAATCCTATGAACAAGTTTTGCAAACAACAAAGTTATTTGCATCCATTTACCTTTTACCCTTTAAAAAAACATTTCAAACTATTTAAAGAACAATCAGCTGTTCTTAAATAAGATGCCACACAAATTATTTGTGCCACTCCAAAAAAATAATTTCTGTCCACTATAAAGGAGAACATCACAGCCTGATACCTGCAGGCCTGACAGCAGCAGGTGTATCACTCCTGTTTCTACCTGGAGACAGCAGTCGCCTCATTGTTCTGACACACAACACAAAACTATCCACAACACTACACACTAACTACACAAGACGACACATACACTCCAAACACGCTAAACGTCACAAATCTCACATCTCAAAACTCGCTCTCTCTCTCTCTCTCTCTTTCTGCTCTCTCTCTCTCTCTCTCGCCGTCACTCCTAAAACTAACCGTTTTTTGTTTTGCTCTCATAAGCAGAGAGGTCTCGCAACGTGGCGAAACTATTGAGGAAAAAACGCCGCGTATATATTGTTTATCACAACTCTGGTTTTACGTGGCCTATCAACACAATTTATAAACTGGTATATGTCACCTTGTTGCTTTGCCGTTAAGTGGTCATGTGATTAACTTACCACGACTACTTTATTCTTCCTCAGTCAAACAGCAGCACTCATGCGATTGTTTTGCCCCCTGAGCTCCAGCTGTTGTGCCAAAAAGTGATCGTGATTACCGTCCGCGGGAGCGCGCAGCTGCTTAAAGCTGTAGCGTCCAGATTACTTACAGCTACTTCCGTGCAACTGATATAAAATGCGGTAAACTGAACACAGCTGCAACCGTGTGTTTGTTGAAAAATAGTAATGGACCGCATTTTCTTGTTAGTAACGGTAACGGCGTTGTAACGATAGGGACGCATCTGTGATAGAACCGGGGAGAAAGAGTGATCACCCACTGCTTTACACGCTCCCTTCAATCCCCTGGGTCCTAAAGCCTTTCTGGTAAAATCTCAAAACAATGATTCTGTTCATCTGGATGTAGCGTTTTCAGTGGGAGAAACATTTTTTCACTCATCCAAGTGAATTTGTCAGTCTCAGCTGATGAAAATTTCCAAACCTAATAAACAGCACACTTACATAATGACTGAAACCAGCACCACTGATTAACAATGGGACATGAGGTCAGTTCGAGTCCTGCATTGCTGTGTAGCTGTTTTGCATAGAGTAGTTTTCATCCTCAGACACGCTACCATTGACAGAGTGTACGAGGCACAAAAGCACAAGTTACTATCGTTACTTTGGAGATTATATAGATGTTTCCCTTTTCTCGACAAAACGTCATCATACAACATGTTGCCCAGTCTCAAACAAATGCCTCCTCCACTCCTGTTATGGGCAACAGTGACAATAAATTCCAACTCATCCCAAGATATTGATGCATCATTACTCTGAAGCACTTACATGATTTCTTCCAGAAATAAATCTGTATTATAATCATCATCTGCTTCTAACACGTTCTGTACATCGCTGGCTAGAGACGGTCCTCTCAACACAACATTCAACAAAGTATCGGGTGAAGCATCATTTTCACTTGATCGGGAAGCTCATCTGTAACCGGAAGGTTGCCAGTTCGATCCCCCAGCTCTCTCTGTCCTGGTCGTTGTGTCCTTGGGCAAGACACTTTACCCTACCGCCTACTGGTGTTGGCCAGAGGGGCCGATGGCACCATATGGCAGCCTCGCTTCTGTCAGTCTGCCCCAGGGCAGCTGTGGCTACAACTGTGGTTTGCTTGCATCAGTGTGTGAATGTGAGAGTGAATGAATAGTGGAATTGTAAAGCGCTTTGGGTGCCTGGAAAAGCGCTATATAAATGCAATCCATTATCTAAGGCTTCATCAATTAAATTACACAAACTCCCTCTTACCCTGGCAGGAACATGGTCTACATTATCTACAGCAATCTCTCTAAAATCAACACGCTGCTGCAGTTCTCTGACATTAAAATCAGGTTTATCCTTAGTCCTAACCCAACCACCCCTCTGCACAGTGTCAACTTCAATCACATTATCAGCATTGTCAACTGATTCAAAATGATCACTAGAAGATGCTAGAAGATCATCAAATGTCAAAATGACCTGCGGCTCTTGAACATCAGTATCACCATTTGCTTCAAAATGATCACTACATTGTACAACCTCATTAGTTACCAGAACTTATATTATGCCTCAAAAAACTAAGAAATCTTGTAATGTTGTTAAAATCAGCCCAACTTTTATGTAAAAAAGTCTATCAGCCAACATGCTGGACACTGTTCTGCTGAACAATAAACAGTTGTATTGCCATCATTGTTAGAATCTGAAACAAAGGCTCATATTTAATTATCCTGAAACTAAGTTAAGGCTTTACGCAACTTTGTTTTGCAAGTTACATTACTGATAAAATCAAAATAAAATGTATTTACGGTTCAGCCACAAGTGCAGTCTCTAGATCAAACAACACATTTGTTTTATATTCAAACACAGAAGCTTGGTATGTTGTAATATTTTAGGGATTGCTTGTTTCCAGTCGTGGCATTACTGCTCAAATGACTGTCATGGATTTAGGTGATCCAAATGTAAGTGCAGAAGAAAGTCTTTAACAGAACATAACTGTCAGAGTGATAATTTAGGATTGTCATTTGTATTTGGAAACATATAATCATTTATGCTTAGAGATATATAATCGTTTGTATGTTGATGAAATGTCTTTTCCTTATTTAGGTCTGCTAAGGGTCTGGGTGCACCATGAGGGGGGAGGACGTTCACTCCCTTCTGTTTATCTGCCATACTTCATACACATTCTTAAGTTCACGGGAAGGTCGCATCTTGTTTTGTGATATATGGTATGGCGGAACAAACACTCTTTGGTCGTGTCCAAATTCACGGGCTGCATCCTCCTGAGGCCGCATTTGTAGACCGATTACGTCACAGCGACGCGCTGAAGGCTGTCCAAATTCGTAGACTCCTCTGAATGCAGCCGACAAATGCGTCCTCCTTTTCCCCGAATTTGAAGGATGGGTCGGGTGTGTCCTTCGTGGCCCACCATATCCCAGAATTCATAGCGCGGCCCAGCCAAACTCCAGTTTCCGGCAATGGCGGCCGCTACTAAGTTTTAAAATTACTCTTATTAATCTTTCTGGGTCACAAAATAAACTTTTAATATATTTTCAGGCGAGAGTGTGGGTGTGTAAACTTCAAATATCTGCTCGGTTTATCAAGATATCGCATATTTGCAAAAGTGCTTCGACGTTTTCGGAGACGTCTGTTACCCACCAGCTCGATAGCTAGCCGGGAGCTCGAGGGTCACTGAAGCCGCCGAGAACGGTACAACTCCCGGCACATCATTTTCAGATCACCGCGGACTTTCGCTACTCTGGTTAAACGTAATATATAAGTCACTTAGACAACCTAAAAATGATATTGTTTGCCTTGTTTCAGTGTTTTATTTGTTCGTAAGTAAATCGCTTTGGCTGAGATTAAAGTTATTAGATTAGATTAGATAAAATAAAACTTTATTAATCCCCCGGGTGGCTTTCACACAGCTGAATAAACGTCAAACAGAAAACTGATTAAACAGAAGTGTGAGATGGTCAAGAATTTACGCCAGTGTCCTGTTATATTTTAGATAGCAAGGAGCAGACGGCCGAGTTTATTAACCTCCATCGAGACAGCGGTGACGCTGATCAGAAGACTAGACCGTCCAATTCCACGGCTGTTTACTTCTGGCCTACCCGACCTTCTGAGGAGCCGGCCCACGTAGACCGCGAAGGCCGGGTCCTCAGGAGGATGCAGCCCATGAATTTGGACATGACCTACAGTGGCTTGCAAAAGTATTCGGCCCCCTTGAACTTTTCCACATTTTGTCACATTACAGCCACAAACATGAATCAATTTTATTGGAATTCCACGTGAAAGACCAATACAAAGTGGTGTACATGTGAGAAGTGGAACGAAAATCATACATGATTCCAAACATTTTTTACAAATAAATAACTGAAAAGTGGGGTGTGCGTAATTATTCAGCCCCCTGAGTCAATACTTTGTAGAACCACCTTTTGCTGCAATTACAGCTGCCAGTCTTTTAGGGTGTGTCTCTACCAGCTTTGCACATCTAGAGACTGAAATCCTTGCCCATTCTTCTTTGCAAAACAGCTCCACAACTGCCCTGTGACAGCCTCAGAGGTTGTCTAAGAGAATATTGGGAGCAACAACACCATGAAGTCCAAAGAACACACCAGACAGGTCAGGGATAAAGTTATTGAGAAATTTAAAGCAGGCTTAGGCTACAAAAAGATTTCCCAAGCCTTGAACATCCCACGGAGCACTGTTCAAGCCATCATTCAGAAATGGAAGGAGTATGGCACAACTGTAAACCTACCAAGACAAGGCCGTCCACCTAAACTCACAGGCCGAACAAGGAGAGCGCTGAAATGCAGAAATGCAGCCAAGAGGCCCATGGTGACTCTGGACGAGCTGCAGAGATCTACAGCTCAGGTGGCGGAATCTGTCTATAGGACAACTATTAGTCGTGCACTGCACAAAGTTGGCCTTTATGGAAGAGTGGCAAGAAGAAAGCCATTGTTAACAGAAAACCATAAGAAGTCCTGTTTGCAGTTTGCCACAAGCCATGTGGGGGACACAGCAAACATGTGGAAGAAGGTGCTCTGGTCAGATGAGACCAAAATGGAACTTTTTGGCCAAAATGCAAAACGCTATGTGTGGCGGAAAACTAACACTGCACATCACTCTGAACACACCATCCCCACTGTCAAATATGATGGTGGCAGCATCATCCTCTGGGGGTGCTTCTCTTCAGCAGGGACAGGGAAGCTGGTCAGAGTTGATGGGAAGATGGATGGAGCCAAATACAGGGCAATCTTGGAAGAAAACCTCTTGGAGTCTGCAAAAGACTTGAGACTGGGGCGGAGGTTCACCTTCCAGCAGGACAGCGACCCTAAACATAAAGCCAGGGCAACAATGGAATGGTTTAAAACAAAACATATCCATGTGTTAGAATGGCCCAGTCAAAGTCCAGATCTAAATCCAATCCAGAATCTGTGGCAAGATCTGAAAACTGCTGTTCACAAACGCTGTCCATCTAATCTGACTGAGCTGGAGCTGTTTTGCAAAGAAGAATGGGCAAGGATTTCAGTCTGTAGATGTGCAAAGCTGGTAGAGACATACCCTAAAAGACTGGCAGCTGTAATTGTAACAAAAGGTGGTTCTACAAAGTATTGACTCAGGGGGCTGAATAATTACGCACACCCCACTTTTCAGTTATTTATTTGTAAAAAATGTTTGGAATCATGTATGATTTTCGTTCCACTTCTCACGTGTACACCACTTTGTATTGGTCTTTCACGTGGAATTCCAATAACATTGATTCATGTTTGTGGCTGTAATGCGAAAAAATGTGGAAAAGTTCAAGGGGGCCGAATACTTTTGCAAGCCACTGTATATCTGCCTAGTTACAACAGTCTTTTGTCTTAGTTGGGCTGCTGCAAGCGAGGCTCCTGGCACCGGGCATATTGGGAGTTGCATTTCTTTGCAGACAACATAGTAAAATATGGTTAGGCCTGTCTGAGCAGGTTTCACGGGGTCATATTTTGACCCACACATACAGGCATATACTCTGTTTACACACACATGCCCGTTTGAAACTGTCACATGTTAATGAGACTATGCATATTCATGTAATTGCAATAAAAGGAGCACTATGGGGAGTCCGGCCGAGAGTCTGACGTGGTTCGAGTGGAAGGAACAGCGCTTGACCTCAGTTGGCCTCCCTCGCGTGTGATCACACAAAGAGCTGTGTTTTGTTTTGCTGCTGCAGTTGGTTGTCTAATTGTTCCAGCAGGGTTTGTACTTAGATAAACCCAACAATAACTTCCCTTAAGTGCAGTGACAGTGGATGTGGGTTGGAGATGCAATGAGCTCGAACCTGCAGGTGAACATTGATAGGTTTGTAGCATAAACCTATTCACTGGAACGTTCAGGACAATTTGCTACACAGCAAAAAACAAGACACAAGTAGGCAACGTTCTTTGTGTTACTCATGCATGAGGAGGCCTGTCTGGAGCCAAGTGTCGTTCCACCCACTTGACCACCGTCAGACTCTCAGCCAGGTTCCCCATAGCACTCCTTTTATTGTGGTTACATGAATATGCATATGCATATGACATCTTACATAGGTATACATGTGAACAAAGAATACCTTGTGTGTGTGTGTGTGTGTGTGTATGTGTGTGGGGGGTCAAACTGTGACCCCAGGAAGACTCCCCAGAGCCGTCCGTCTAAACAAAAGGCACTTAGCCTAAAACAGATATAGATACATTTATCCTACCATAAAACAATAAGACAAGGTACGACCTCTCCCATGCTCCCAGAGTGTGGGTGTGAAAACCAGAACACTCTGGAATGCACACAATGCCGTTGCAGACTATTAAGGATCAAACCTCCTATCACTACACAATCGATTATACACCTCTAAGCATATATGGTTAAATATTTCTTAATACAAATGACAATAATAAAATCTAAACCCATCAACCATCTTCACTGACCAACCATCTGTGACAGAGGACTCATCTCTGCTGCTGTCCTGCAAGCAAACAATCTTATTTTTTTAGAGCACCAACTTATTTGCTGTCTTAAAACCTTTTTTTCTGCATTTGCTATAGCACAGACCCCAATTTAGACAATTTCAGGCTCCCTCCCCACCGGAGAGGTGACATTGAATGTCCCACTTGTCAGTCTGAATAGACCTGACCACCACCTGACACACAATAATGTCATGGAAGCATAGTTTTAAAAGGGGCTATGCAATCATGGCCAATAACTTTTTCATTCTAATGATCTGCAGAATAATTTAGGTACAAAACAAATTTCAATGTTGAAACACTTGCAGACTTCACTATATACAGTGTAGACAGTGTGGTCTCTCTAAACTAAGTTTGTGGGATATGATCTTTCAATAAGTATTTTTAGAGAAAATCAGGCCTTCAGCTACAGTTTGTGAGACAACACTAAACCGCACACAGTCAAAGGACTGTGATGATTCCTCAAAAGTAGTTTTCATTATGAAAATCGGTGTAAAAGGTGTTTGTAACCCGCAGGAGGTACCTATTTCAATAGTACGGAGCAGTCAGTTAAAAGGGTTTCATGTTAATACAAAATAAAATTAAACATGTACCAGTAGTACCTAAAACAATTAAAAGCTTTACTTTATTAAATACGGTTAAAACTATAAAACTGTATGACGGTACGCGAGAGACAGTACGTAGCACGTGAACTGCGCGTACTACGACGGGTGCGGTCGCTGGATTGGGACACAGCCTTTGGTTCCTGCAACTGGTCCGTCCGGTTACTGTCTCCCCAGAAACACTTCCCTTGTGCTTTTGGAAATCTGTTTTTTCCTATTTCCGTTGTCGTTTTTCCTATTTCCATTGTGTTTTGTGCACTTTTGAAGCATTTTTCTTATTGTTGGTGTTTTCTTCAGTTGCAGTCCGTTTAGCCTCTCAGAGACTGAAGTGGCAGTAAATCTGAAACTCTGCACTAAAACCATGAAGATGAAAATCTTTGAAAGTAAGACCACACAAAGGCCGTCCACACAGTATACGGCATCAGACTGAGATAACGACACACTGCAGCAGTCATGGTGAGGTTAGTGTTCAGTGGTCAGTGTTTCTCACAGTTTTTCTGCCATCTAGTGGAGAAAAGAAAACCTTGAATCAACCAGCTGTCTTTACTGACTGCATACAGCACAACAAAGTGGACAAAGTGGGAAACTGCACTTCTTTCATTATGCAGGATATTCTTAAACACAGGTTAAATAAATCAAGATCAGGTCATCTAAATTCAGAACAGTGTTTGGTAAAATAATCTGCTTTGTGTTGTCTGCTGTGGACGCTGGATTTAATTTGTGGAGGATGGATATAAATATCACAAACTGGTTAGATCCTGCCATGCATGTATCTTCTACTTCCCTGCACAACTACATGTGATATGGCAGTTTAATCCACGTCTTTTTTGTTTGTTTGTTTCTAAGATAGACACAAAATATCACACTATAGACATATATATATATATAATATATAATCAAGGCCCTGGGACTAAATCCACCCCTGTTTAAATTTGTCCAATCTATCAGTTTTGGCTCTGAAAAACTGCAAAGTTGGGGATTTGAAGACGGATAACACAAATCAGTTAAATACCCACCGAGGGTGGCTGACATGATAAATGCCACTTTAGTTAATCGGCATGGCCCTCTGAACACTGAAAATCGAGTTCAGGCAATCATTAGACTAACAACTGTAACTTTGTAACAGAGCATTCCAAAATCTCCAAAAGTTGATTCTGTTCATCTGGACATAGTGTTTTGTAGGAGAAACATTTAGTCACTCATCCAAGTGACTTCTTCAGTCTCAGCTGACTGCAGGTTTCCCCAATCTTATAAAAAGTACATTTGCATAATGACTGGAACCAGCCCCAAATTCTCATGACCATTGATCAACGACCACTGATTTACTTACCTGGATGATTCAGCATGCATCAAGGAGCATTCCAAAAGTTCTCTAAAAGCATCCAGTACCCCATTATGACAAATTGGAGGCAGAAAAGTGTACTTTAAATTCTTGGAAATTTCAAGTAAACAAGATGACAAAACAAGTGAAGAGCTATGAATATTCTCTATGAAACCCTGTGAATGACCTCTAAGGCTGAGCCCAGACGTTCTTCAGAGGAAGCTGCTTCCTGCTCCTTGTTTCACTCACAATCCACAATCTTACTCTTTGAGTAACTACACACAACTACTAAACCACTACTTTCCCAAAATAAATTCCATATAAGACATGAAAGACACCATGTGGGAGTGTTTGTCTGTGGTTGTGTTTCTTAGTACATCATTTCCTCAGAATAGCCTGTTTAATTTCAACATTTCCTCTTTTTGTGACAAACTACAGTATATAAGATCACACAAGTGTCAGACTAACAAACTCGCTTAGAGCACTGATCCAGAGTCAGATCTGACGCCTTTCAGCTCGTGAAGATGAGTCCCACTCTCTCCATCAGCCGCTGGATTTTTCTGTTCTGTCTGCCTGTCGTGATGGTCGTCCCTGTGGAGAAAGGTACAGCTCTTCTTTTAATGGGGTTTGCAGTGTTTTAAGTATCGAGAACAAAACACTATCATTATTGTAGTACAGATGGTAATCCAACCAGAAAAATGTTTAATATTTTATTTTATAGTGACTAAAAACATCCTCAACACAGCAATTCAATAAATAGCAATAAAATAAATAGATAAGAGATAAATAAGGGGCTGAAGGTTTTAAAACTTTGAAAAGGTTGAAGTTCTCTGAGGAGAAGCCTTGCTCTTGTTTGCTCAGTTGTGTGTTTGTTTTTTTCTTTTTGAAGGTGGCTAATAGAAATTAGCGGACATATAAAGGATGTAGAGTTGATAGAGGTTATTTTTTCCCCATTATATTTTAGTTACAATATATATTTTTACGGACTAATTTACATTAAATTAAAGCATAGGCCTAATTAGTTTGCTGTAAGTTTATTCCAAGTTTTATCATGCTGTTTAATCTCATACGTGTCCTTTTTTTTCTCTTTGTCCCAGACTATAAAGCCCATTTCTCACTTCAAAGTGTGGGTTTGCCGTGCTGCCGTACGGTGATCACCCAGGAAATAACGATGATCACAAGTTGTTTGGAACAACAACCACGTCATGGCTGCAGGCAACACGCATTCCTGTGAGCAAGATGTGATTTAAACAAAGTCAAATATTTTCCATATATAATCATGATTAGCTCTCTTTAAAGGCTTTGTGGTGAATACATGTATTCATAGATGATGTATTACCAGATAATCTGTAAAATAACAGATG
The DNA here is from genome assembly GCF_001858045.2 of Oreochromis niloticus. Lineage (NCBI taxonomy): Eukaryota > Metazoa > Chordata > Actinopteri > Cichliformes > Cichlidae > Oreochromis > Oreochromis niloticus. The sequence goes on from NC_031974.2 coordinate 7,724,101, forward strand.
ATGCATGATTTTGATAAGAATGAGAGAGGAAAACTAAGACTTAGTGTCTCAAGGCATATATGTAAAAATGTTTAACTCTTTCACATTTCTGTTTTTAGGATAAACGACAATAACAATAAAACATGGTGCATTGATCCAAATTCTGAGTGGCTCAAAGACAAAATAGAGAAGGTGAGTAAAGCATGGCGTTACACAAAGTTAATCTTCTTCAAACAAATGAAATGTATATTACTGGATCATGTTGTACTAATCTGACTAATCAGAAGAGCCATACTTTCTTACTTGCATTTGTTATTTAACATTTATTAATGGACAATAGTTTCCCTCATAGTTGAGCTACTTGCTGTAGTGCCAAGTCTTCAGCTGCCTCAAATCTCAATGTAGTCATGAAAATTTCCAAAGACCGCCTCATTCTTCACTCTTAAATCATTTTATAACACGTTATAGATTGTTGAATTCTTACTGTCATCTTTACTCCTAGCTACCACTGGAACGATTAGTATTAAAAACCTTTTCAACCAAAATTCCTTCAGATAACAGACAGTCTGTTTCAGTGGAAAGACCGCCTATAATCGATCTATCTGAAAGAAACTGTACCAATAAAACATTACAAGCCCTCTTCTGTTTTGAACGTCTGTTTTGACTCTTTCTCTTTTTCTTCTCTTGCAGGAAGAATTGAACTGTCCTCCGGTGATTAGTAAATAAAGTAACAATGAGACCAAAAAACATCAGCGTAAAGAAGCTGCAGACAACACTTATGTTTTTTTAAACAATTAATTAATTTTATATATATTTATACATATTTATTCACAATGTTTTTTCCCCATTGGGCAATTGATGTTATTTTTAATTTTCTGTGATTACAGTAATAAAAAGTTCTTTGTGACTATAAATAACATAAATAATATTGGACAATAAATAAATATGGAGCATGTTAAAATCTAGTGGTTTTTGTAATTTCTTTCACATGCATGATGGGTGGCAGTGCAGCGGGGATTTTTGTTCTGATTCAGTGTCACATTTCTTTCAAATTGTAAGGATTGCAAAGCATTACAGGCAGAAATAAATAAATAAAAGAGTTAAATGGTAAAAATGGTAAATGGCCTGTATTTATATAGCGCTTTACTAGTCCCTAAGGACCCCAAAGCGCTTTACATATCCAGACATCCACCCATTCACACACACATTCACACACTGGTGATGGCAAGCTACATTGTAGCCACAGCCACCCTGGGGCGCACTGACAGAGGCGAGGCTGCCGGACACTGGCGCCACCGGGCCCTCTGACTACCACCAGTAGGCAACGGGTGAAGTGTCTTGCCCAAGGACACAACGATCGAGACTGTCCAAGCTGGGGCTCGAACCGGCAACCTTCCGATTACAAGGCGAACTCCCAACTCTTGTAAAGTAAAAGCATTATTTATCAAAACACAGAATGCTGATAATGAAGGGAAACTTGCATGTAAGAAGAAACTAGGGATAGTTTTTTATATAGTTCATGTAACATGAGGCATAATTACATCTAATTCAGCCAATGATAATTAAATTTGCAGCACAGCACACTATGTGGGCAAAAGTATGAGCACATAGGAAGACGAGACCTGTATCTGATGTGGGTTTATCTGATGTCCCAGTTTTTTGCCCATTGAGTCAAACTATTTTTAAATTCCAGGATAACGTCTTTACACAGATCAGGGGATGTGCTATGAATGTTTGCTATAGTCCTTCTTATGCAAAAAAAAAACCCAGTGAGCAGTATCTAACTGGTTCAGGAGCTTGTTGACCCGGGGTGTAGGTTAAAGATCAACTCGTGACACTTCATTCATCTTGCACCAATCCACACAGAACTGATAGACTCATCTTTCTTCACAACAAGAACTACACCATGTGCTGTGAAATTCTTCTCTCACCCTCCAGCACACCCGCCAATTCCTTTTGAGCTATTTGGGTTTTATGTTCTTTTATGTAACGATAGAGGCAGGAACGAACCAGGTGGTGGCGAAGGTGGTCAGGGCTGGCCTGGGACAAAAAAGTTGGGCAGCTACTTAGAAAAGGATCCTGGTGTTATTTGTCTCTCAGAAACAGTTCATAACTTCCCTTCAACTCATTCATGTCACCTAAAAGGTGACACGATATCATGACCAGCAGCTTTTACAGCTGTGGCTCCAGCAAACATCAGCTGACACTAGAAAATAATGATAAATCAATTCTAACAAGAGCTGATCAAGCTTAAACGTGCTGCTGTTGTTTAGCGCGACATCCGCTGGTTTCCTCTTTCTGGGGTAAAGTGGATGATAAACCAACAAGAGAGAAAAGCCGATCAGCTGATGATTGATCAGTTTCATGATTGAATTAACAGGAGAGGGAGGGGAGAAAAGAGAGAAGAAGACGCAACTACGCAGCGTAAAGACACAGAATAACTCCAGCTTTGTGTCTTTGTTCATTCTAGCTGAAGTACGGGACAAATCGTGTTCCTTTTCACCTCAGTATCATTTTCATCTGTTTGTCTGTGATAAGATTGCTTTCAGAGTCATTGCTCAAGCAAAGGTGGGAGGTTGGAATGGTTACTTTTTGGCACATTTCATCTTGATCCTTAACCAAGCTCAACGGAGAAGTGATTTCAGCATCTCTTCATGCTCTTAGAAGGATGGTGAGATTTGGAGGTGAGATTTCTGTGTGGCTCCTCGCCTGTCCAACTACACCACTTCCTAATCAACCTCCTCCTACTCACTGTACGACCATTACGGGTCCGTACCACTTGGAGAGTAACTGAACTGGTTAAAGGGAGAAATGCAAGCACTTTATCTCCCAGTGAAAATTTTCTGAGTCTAGCCTTTCTATTCTACAGGAACTGCAGGTATAGCTTTGCTCTCAGGTTCACAATTTGGACATTTCTCCTCAAATTTTGGGCACCACCAGCGTTTGGGTGTGTCGTTCCACTACATGAGCATCACAACTCATTTGGTACAGTCCGTCCTTAATAATTACAAAGTGTGGAAACATCAGTGCTACGTCAGGGTGCACTATTTGACCATCAGTCTTCATTGTTCATCAAAGACTGAGCAAGGATTAATGTCTGAAGACTGCTCCAGTGGAAAAACTTTTGTGGATTGAATCACCAGACCTGGTGGGGCCTTCTCAGAAGACCCGGACTGTTCTGGAGATAAACTGTTTCCTCCTCCCAAGAATCAGTGTTGGATGACCACTGAGTGCACCACAGACATCACATTTCCTACCACATCTCCAAACATTGCCCCATTGATTTATCAAATCCAGGCTAATCTATCCCTAAAGTTAAAGGATGCATGCAGCAGGCACTAACCACATCCTTGAGTCTATGCATTATGCCCTTGTATTTAATTTCCAAGAGCTCCATAGGATAAAAGACAAGCTGTGGTTAAAGACATGCTGTGGAAGAGAGACAGAGATTAATAAAAAGTACAATTCATTGCAGAGAGGTCTATTAACACAAAGTGAGTGTGAAAGGTGACTAAAGAAGTAATAATCAATGCATCATGGGAATCCCCGGCAGCCTACGTCTATTGCAGCATAACTAAGGGAGGATTCAGGGTCACCTGGTCCAGCCCTAACTATATGCTTTAGCAAAAAGGAAAGTTTTAAGCCTAATCTTGAAAGTAGAGATAGTGTCTGTCTCCCGAATCCAAACTGGAAGCTGGTTCCACAGAAGAGGGGCCTGAAAACTGAAGGCTCTCCCTCCCATTCTACTTTTAAATACTCTAGGAACAACAAGTAAGCCTGCAGAGCGAGAGCGAAGTGCTCTAATAGGGTGATATGGTACTACAAGGTCATTAAGATAAGATGGGGCCTGATTATTTAAGACCTTGTATGTGAGGAGCAGGATTTTGAATTCAATTCTGGATTTAACAGGAAGCCAATGAAGGGAAGCCAAAACAGGAGAAATATGCTCTCTCTTTCTAGTCCCTGTCAGTACTCTTGCTGCAGCATTTTGGATCAGCTGAAGGCTTTTCAGTGAGTTTTTAGGACATCCTGATAATAGTGAATTACAGTAGTCCAGCCTGGAAGTAATAAATGCATGAACTAGTTTTTCAGCGTCACTCTGAGACAGGATATTTCTAATTTTAGAGATGTTGTGGAAATGGAAGAATGCAGTCCTACATATTTATTTTAACATATCCTGGTCAAAAATGACTCCTCAAAGTGTTACTGGAGGCCAAGGTAATGCCATCCAGAGTAAGAATCTGGTTAGATACCATATTTCTAAATAATAGCAGAAAATTAGGCCATCCAGGTCTTTATGTATGTGAGATAACTAGTAGAGATAAATAATAATATAAACCATAAAAGGATATTAGCAATATATTCAGTAACCTTGTGGGCTTGTGTTTATGGTGTGTCCATTTCTTTGTGCACAGTCATGACCTCAGAATTACTAAATACAAGAACTGCATGAAAACAATGGTTCCTCTTTACACACGATCACGTTTACCATTGCATTTTAGACTTGAGCTGACTTGAGACTTGAGCGAGCTGAGCAGATGGTAAAGAACTTGTACCTGATTCTGAGTCACAGTTTGTCCTGCACAGCTTTTGAACTGCAGCTTGATTTTCCAGCTCACCCTGGCTGTTGCAATGCTCTCTGAATCAGAAGTTACTAATGTGTGGAGACTGCATTGTTATGAAAGCTCTGTAAGGTTCTCAAAGTGTTTATGGCTGTAGCTCTGCATAATTTTTTCCTAATTGTCTATTAATTGCAAAACTATTATTTGAAGCTAGTGTTGATTGTCATGGAAAAGCTTTTATATATTTCAGCTTTGACAAATTAAAGCTGCACTATGTCAGTTTGTTGGAAAACCTCTCCACAATCTCAAAACATGACAGATGTTTTATTATTAAACTGGAGCTGTATTATAGTCCATCTGACTATTCCTATTGCTTGTAAAAATTCACTAAGTATAAATCACGGACTAATTTTGCTCTTCGTGCCATCTGCAAGGATCTTAAAAGAAATGATAGTTCCTCTTTCCCTGCATGCATGATGATCTGCTGCAGGGCGTTCCTTTGTGGCAAGGTGCAGCTACACTTAGGCCAGCCATGCATACATGTAGTGGATTAGATTTCGTAGATGTTTGATTCATGCATGGTGTCTGTGATCGCAGCATGAACCTTCACCCCCACCTTAGCTCTTAATCAGAGGCTGGTTAGGGACGTGTGGTGGAATTCCCTCTGATGCATATGAGTGTACACGCTGGGAAACAAGTATAACGCACAATTTAAGTTACAGAGAGACTGCACGGTAGAGTAATTGGTGGCACCCTTGGGCACTCCTACCTGTAGGTTGCCTCCACGAGTGGCCGCTCTCCACCATTGTGATTAACTATTTTATTGAGCTGCTATTTTTAACTAGGGCAGCACGTGGCAGTGAACCTTGTTCATTGAAGTGATGTTTGTGTCTTAATCTAAGGTTTGGTATTGCTAATCCTGCTATTTAAGTCGTTTTCTTATCTGCGGCTCTATATTGGTAGTTGTTTCTCTAATAAATTGTCTTCTATGAAATTGATTTGCCAAACCTCTGCTTGTCAATAACGAGCCTGTGTGCCTTTTGACACTGTTACATTTGCACTGGCTGTTGTAATCTCTCCTGGGGTGTTCTCCCTCCCCAGGTGGCACCCTCAACACCATTTAGTTACCTTTACCAGTTTTCCTCCTTCACACCACCACACATACAAGAGCCCATCAAGAACTACGACAAACAAAAACAACTGGGCTGACTGCAATTTCATACAAATTAATTTCAGGGCTGTAGCCAAATATGTGACTACACTGATACACATTTAATTTTTAAAATTGATTTTGGTTTTTGCTTTGCTATTTTCTTTCAACTTTCATACGTTTGAGCAAATGTGACAAGTTGTGCTGTTAAAACAAAAATATCAGTAGATTGTCTAATATTGGAAATGTTTAATTTTATCTCACGACATATAGGGTGATCTGAGCAGAACTGATCACTATATTCAGATATGAATATCCACCTAAATTAAGTACTCTGTGTACTGAGTTATAAGATTTCTTTGTTTTGTGCCCAGAGCCCAGCGAGAAAACAAATGTCACCTGCACCGTTCAAGGTCGTACTACTGACTGAAGGACGGTCTAATAAGCTTAGCATGGTAAGGTACTGGAGTTTGCAGGGTTCTGTGGACGTCTGTGGGACAGTGTGCTGTTAGGGTAAACAAGGAGAAAGCAGAGCTGTCATGACAGAGGCGGGGAGCTTGATAGACTCTTCCCAACAAAGAACGTCCAAGAGCCACTGTACGTCTTCGACTGTGTTCACGGAGTTCCTTTGTTTACAGCTCAGCTCCTCCAGTGGCAATCAATTTTTCAACAATGTTTTCATGTTTTTAAGTTTAATTGAGGTGTATTTCCATTAACCATTTTATGCAATTTAATCCAGCATTTCTAGTGATTTTTTTTTGTGTACTTTGTTACCAAAGTAGCAACAATTTCAAAGTTTACCTTCAAGTGTAAATGTGGGCTTCAGCTTGATTTAGCTAAATCTATGAACAATGGTTTGTGCTTTCTGTCTTGCTGTCATGTTTCTTGCGTCACTTTACCGTGAGAGAGTGTGATGAGGCACAGTGTGCCAAAAAAAAAAATCAAGTCATATCATTGCTTATATCTAACTACTTTACATACGTCACTCAGCCCTGCCTCTATCTTTGAATGCTCGCTCTTCACTAGTAACAATAAAACACCCAAAAATGGTATTCAGCGCACTCACACACTCCTTCTGTATTTTTGCTGGCAGTTTAGTAAGCACAGTGATGCGCTACATCTGTCATCACAGGAAGTTTGTGCTGACTTCCTGTGGTAGTGCCCTGGGTGGACTTTAATCAAGAGTTTTCTGTATAATGCTAGAAAAGGGTTTATTTATCTAATTGTAATCATTGACGGATGGGTGAGAGACAAAATTAACCACAAAGGTGTTATTTATGATTACTGTAGAAAGATATATTTGGCAAAACTGACTAGTTTAAAACTTAATCCAGAAGGTGAAACTGCTCTGCAGAAACGAGGTACCTACCTCCTGCCAGGAGACAAATTCCTCTGGGGCTGGGTAAGCAAAGAAAAAGAGTCAAATAAGAAAAAGAGTCTACTGGGCAAAAGGTTCCTGAGCCTTTAAATGGTCTCTCAGTCTCCCAATGGTCTCCCATGATCATAATCATTGTGAAGCTGACCTGACAGTTGTGCAGGAAACCATCATTGACACCTTCCATAAGGAGGGAAAGCATCAAAAGGTAACTGCAAAGGAAGCTGGATGTTCCCGAGGTCTGGAGGAAGAATGGAGAGGCACACAATCGAAGACGCTTGAAGTCCAGTGTGAAGTTTCCACAGCCTGTGTTGATTTGGGGAGCCATGTCATCTGCTGGTGATGGTCCACTGTGCTTTATTAAGTCCAGAGTCAGCGCAGCAGTTTACCAGGATATTATGGAGCACTTCATGCTTCCTTCCACAGATGAGCTTTATGGAGCTGCTGAGTTCATCTTCCAGCAGGACTTGGCACCTGCCCACACTGCCACTGCCAAATGTACCAAAACCAAATTTTACTAAATTTGCTAAGCTCTTGGATTTGGGACTTCCATAAGCTGTAAGCCATGATCATCAAAATTATAACAAATAAAGGCTTGAAATATCTCGCTTTGCATGTAATGAGTCTATATCATATATTAGTTTCACCTTTTAAGATGAATTACTGAAATAAATGAATTTTTGCAAGATATTCAAATTTTTTGAGTTTCACCTGAAGACTGACTTAGAAGCAGAAATAATAAACAGCACATGAAAAGACATCAGGGAATCCAGGAATTATTAAAAACAAGAAGTAAAACCACAAGAGACAAAGGAGGATGACTCAGAGGCGAGACAGAGTCAGGTACACACAGGGAAACACGGGGGAGCAGCATCATCAAATCAAGCAAAACCACACCTCAAAAATAAAAAAGTATATATATGTGTGTGTGTGTGTGTGTGTGTGTGTGTGTGTGTGTGTGTGGTCTCTGTGGAATATTTGCACCTCCAGAATGACTGTAACTGTTCATTTTAACCTGGAATGAAGCAACAAATCAACATTGTTAAAAAGTCATGAAGAATGAAAAAAGGGGAAACCACTATTTCATCAGTTCATGTCTTTGGAATTCAGAAAAAGAGTTAAAGGAACTTTCATTTTTCTCATGAATTTCCAACACTAGCAGACAAAGTTACACAACTGAGCAGTGCAACTTTATTACTTTCTTTGGGGCTCTCCTTCTCTACACATACATTGCAAATGAATTAAAAAGGTTCCTCTTTCAGTGTGACACTGCAATATAAGGCCATCCCTCTCTGAGTAGCTCATCTTCAAAGCACCAAGTAACCAATAAAAAAACAAAGTCATAAGTTTGTTGCCTCGCTACATTTCAAGATGCGGACAGCTCTCTCTACCTGCTGTTGGATTAGTGTCATCGCTGTAGCCCTTGTGATGCTCTTATCTGCACCTGAAGGTATAAATCTCTTATTTAATTGAATTTAAGATGTTCCTTAACATATTTATGGATCTGAGATTATTGCTATATCTATAAAACACAATATTTCACATTTTTATTAAATTCCCACTTGCATTAATTTTTTCTTTGGTGTCTGAAAGAAAAGTGAAAACATGTTTGCATGAAGTAAAATGACTGAAATATCAGTTTGTGCTTCATTATCCTGATGAATAAAAACAATGACTTACTAACAGTTTCTCTATCTCTGTGTCTTGTACAGCTGGTTCTGCATCAGTAGGCCTACGCTGCTGTCATAAGAGAGCCATATTGAAGAAGCCCGAGGGGATCCAGGAGTGCTTTGAACAGATAAAACGACACAGCTGCCATCACCATGCCTTTGTGTAAGTACATCATCTTTTATAAATGCCTGTAACAGGGTCCTACTTAAGACTTTCTATAATATAATATCTTCAGCCAGAAGAAGCCAAAATATGCATTTCATTGCCACAAGGTAAATTAAGTAAGACTTTTTACTGACGTTCAGACAAAATAAGAAATTTACATGTGTTTCTTTGATTTGTGTTTTTTCACCTATTTTTGTCCATGTTTCTGCCCTGAAATATGGCCCACAGATCACGAAATGTTTGCTTTTAGAATTAAGCTACAACCTTAGCAACAACATGGCTGCACAATTTTTGTTGTTTTTAGTCATTTCACATTTAGACACATTTCTATTATTACTACATTTGGTCAGGGTCTGATGTGAATTGCAGGATCAATGCCAGAGGACATGAACTGGACAGGTGACCAACATTCATTGGCAGGGCATGTAGCTCAAGTCACTTTGTTATTCCATAGAAAAAGAGAATGAAATAAAAAAAATATAAACAAAAATAAAATTTAAAAAAGCAGAGAGTGCATTCACACTTTCTCTTGAAATTGTGCTTGTACTCACTTCCCAGCCTGAAAAGTGAAGCCCACACAGACGTGCCTTCAGTCTGGATTCTTTCTAATGGTCGGCTGAGAGGAAAATGACTCTATTTATTATTTGCTCTCTGACCTCAGTAAACACTTCCTGTCGGGTTTATTTTGTATCTTTTGCTCACTCAGTCTTACATGTTTAATGTGTAAGTATCTGAAGCCCTTTGGTCTTTCAGTAACTTTGACTCGTTGCTCAACACATCCTGTTTTAAAACACATATATGATGGTGAAAATGCTTTGCATGTGGTTTAATAACAGGACTTTAATGATCAGGGTGACACTGTCACTGTGCTTGTGTCCAAAATGTCTGACTGTTTGATTTACTTCTCTCTTTCTTGCTTCTAGGATTGTGACTGAAAGAAAGAGCCTTTGTGTCAGCCCAAATACCAAATGGCTCAAGAAGCTGACTGAGACGGTGAGGACCAACACAGTGTATTATCACCGTATCTCTGATTACAAGACTGACGTCGAGCGTTGATTCTGCCTGTGTTGTTCAGTAACAGGTTCAGTAAGAGTTTAACTATTGTTCAGAAAGAAAAGAGTGAGCTTTAAGAGGTAAATTGATCAAAAACCCACAGCAATGCAGCAGATTTATTATTTAACAACACAGGAGAGACAAACAACTATTCACACTGATATCAATACTTATTGGCAATTTACAATCACCAGAAACATGCACCATATATATGTTGTTGGGAGGATGCTGGAGTACCAGGATCATGCAAACTCCACACAGAAAGACAGTCCTGGATCTGAGGCCAGGACCTTCTTGCTATAAAGCAACAGTACTAACCACCACGCCACTGCAAGACCCTTACTGACATCAAGCACTGTAGAGAAGTAGTTATTAAAAGCTGTGCACATCTGCGAAATGTTACCTCGCTTTCCAACATAGTGAAGTTCTTCTTTTACTGTTAAAAACAAGTTGTGATAGAATTAAAATATATAAAATTTCTTGGTCTGTAAGAAAAACAGACCAAGAAATAGTGCAGGCAGATAACAGTGTTTGCTTGGAATAAATGAACCAAGTGCTTCAGTTGATCTAACTGCAAATTCTCTTCTCTCCCCACTTTTGCTTTCCTCTCTCACTCTCTACACCACAGGGAGAACTACAGTGTCCTAAAAGCATCTCCTACAAACACAGATATGAATTCCTGGATGAAGATGAATAGCAAACTGTGACCATAGAGAAGCATCAATAAAATAAAAAATGCTGATTTTCTTCTCACAGCTTCCACAGGCTCATGTCAAAAGTTGTTACTGAGAATAAATGATCAATTTAAAAAGGTGACTCTCTTTTTCCTTTGTATTGATGATTCACTGTATTTCTATGCTTACTGTCTGCAGCAGTGACAGAAACACCGGAGTTATAAATAACTGATCAGCTAGTTCACTGACCTCAGAGACCATGTCAGCTCTGACATCAGAGGTGTGCGACTGACAGTCGTTTTACTAATACACATGCTGTAAATAGAGTCATTGCAGATCTGAGCTCTTAAAGCTTTGCATGTTTCACCTCTGAAACATCTCATGACACAGCTTGAATACACACAAGACCAAATGTGTCAGAATTTCCACAAGAAATGACTTTACACAGTCAACAATGAGCGCCATGGCAACGGTAGTGGTGATGAAAAACATATAAACGAGCGGAGAAACAAATTTAATTTCTAATGCGAGTTATGGACGTCACATGTTGGTGTATTTTGTCAGCAGCATAACACAGATTAAAACTAACCATGAACCATAACCTGATGGATCAGCAAGAAAATGTAGCTTCTGTTGTGATGTCACTGTAAAATCACATATTTTCATTATGTGTTAGACTCGTTTTGGCAAGACGGGATGTTACCTCAGCTTCAGAGCCACAGACACCTCTGGTATCATGAAGCCTCCATCATTCAACATCAAACCGGATAAATCTGACAACAGGTTCCCATCTGACCTCTTTAAAGTTAGTTATTGACTTATTTTATGTACAATTTAATGAAGGCATGTAAAATGAATCCTTCATAAGGTTTCATTTTGACTCTGTTGGATTTCTATGTTCAGCCTTCAGATTATGATGAATGAACTAAATGTGAGACAAACACAGTGTTTGTGTGGGACAGCAACACATTACCAAAGCAGGGAGGCAGTCAAATATCTTATATTTGAATGCAATGTTTTAAATTCTCTTGCTAACTCAATACAACAGGAAGAAAAGGACACTAAACTTTGCTGATATGATCTCACACAATAGGCTGTATTTTATTCAGCTGTTCTGCCTGGTAACAGTCTTTGGGTTTCAGTAATGATGTATCCATAGATCAGCATGCATTTTTTAGCCATTTCTGCCAATTTTAGCAATTTTTAGCCAAGTATGACTTACAAATTATGTCACATCACTTCATATATTCCCTCAGTTTCTCAGAGTATATTGCTGCATCATTTTCTTTGTGTTCATTTCCATCATATTTACCTAAATCTGCACTGTGTGTGACTTTCATGACTTTCCCTGTGAGTCTCTGTGTGTATAGAATTAGACAGGCTAAACTTCATTTAAGTATAAGAAACTTTTCCATTCAGTTGCACTGACTAAAGTCAGACCTTATGAAAGTGCATGTCCTGCAGAGTCGGTCAAAATGTGGGACAAGGGGACATAAAACGTTGTGCAGCTGCACTTAAAGAGGGACATCAGGTCACCCTATACAGATACAGGTTTCATGGTACTCATACGTTTGGCCACATGGTGCGCTATAATTTTAATAATGAATTAAATGCACATCATGATACATGATCCAAAGCAATAATTTTCCTTATTTTCCTCTTACGTGCAAGTTTTCCTTCATTATCAGTTTTTTGCTAATATTCTTTGTTAGGATTAATAAAAATAATGCATTGTTTTAGCTCTGTTATTTATTGATTTCTACCTGTTATATTTTACATGTTAACAATCTGAAAGAAATGTGACACTGAGTCAGAACAGAAGTTTCTCTGCACTGCCGCCCAGAACACGACATCATACATGTGAAAACAAACTCACCAAACTGCATTAGATTTTACTTTAAACATGATCCATATTTATTTAGAGTCACAAAGAACAACTTTTATTACTGTCATCTACAACAAATTAGTAATGATGTTGATGGCTTAAAGGTTAAAATAATAACTTACATAATAAATAAATAGATCTGTACAAAGAATTAAAATTAAATAAGTACAAAATGTTGTCAGCAGCTTCTTTGCTCTGATGTTTTTGTGGTCTCATTGTTGCTTCATACACTTATCACTGGAGGACATTTCAGTTCTCCCTGTGGAGAAGAAAACAGAAAAATATTCACAGTTAGAAATATTTTATTATTACTGTCTGTTAGGCTGATCTATAGCTTTGTCTTTAGGGAGTCTGACATTATCATCCATCAGTTTCACACCAGCAGAGGCTAATGAGTGACTTCCCCCTCCTACATTTTTAGAGGAGGTTTCCTCTCATCCCATGTCTCTTTATAAAACACTGACTTCACTGGATGAGCCTCTGCAGCTGTGGCCAAATCTAAAAATAACTGGTTTGTCTTAGAGGGAAAAGCAGTGTGTTGGAAAGCGTGTGTGTGCAGATTTATTAAGAAATGGCTGCAGCTAATGACACCCGATGATTGCTCAGCACAACAGTCACTACTTACTCTTTTACATGAGTGGAGTGCTTTTACTGACCCACAGTCAAGTGGGTAATAAAAGCTTTAAATTGAAAATATGTGCTTTAATATTAAAAATCCTCTTATAAATTAACCAATAATGTTGTACACATTTTGTGACAAGAGGTAACAGCAGTAATCAGCTGCCTTGTTAGTTAGTTCCTAATCCCATGGACGAACTCCACCTCCATCATCCTGGGATACAGTTGGTGACAGTTGCCAACCTCGTGTGCATAGTGACACCAGCTCTCCTGCAGGTTCTGGTTAGAGCGGCCCAAACCAGTCGCTCACAGTGGATTTCCAGAAAAGAAAGTCTGCTGTCACCAGGCACAGTTTGAGATGATGGAGCTGGAGTTCATTCAACCACGAGACAAGAGATTTGAGGCAGCTGAAAGACGCAGTGACTAAACTAGACGGGAGGGGATTTTCCAGTGATAAATTCGCTGTAGTCAACGTATCGTGCTGACTATGATGGAAGATGGACGTTTGGCAACTTAGATTAGTCAGGTGTTTCATTTAGTGGAACTCAATCCAATAATCTTACTTGTTTGCAGTAGAGTCACTTTGAGCGATGTCACGTTTGACTCACCTTCTCTATTTTGTCTTTGAGCCACTCAGAATTTGGATCAATGCACCATATGTTATTTTTATGCCGCTTGTTGATGATCCTAAAAGCAGAAACACAAACAAGGGAAACATGTTGTTACATCAGTGTCTCAGTGCGACATGCATGATGTACTCATTATTAACATGGAACATTTCAGAGTTGTGTTTAAATCTAGGCTTGCTCACAGGAAGGCGTGTTGCCTGCAGCCATAGCGTGGTTTTTGTTCAAAGCAGCTTTGGATTGTCTTCACTTCCTGGGTGATGACCTTGTGGCAGCACGGCAAACCCAAACTTTCAGGTGAGGAACGGGCTGCACGAAAAGAGAACCACAATGAGCTTAATCAACATGACATGACATAAGTGTTATATGTTACTGAAAGACACTGATAATTTTCTATTAATTTTGACATTAAATGATTCACTTCATTCAAGAAATTTGCTTAAAAGAAAAAGAAAGTGGGCTCCAGATCCTTTACATGACCCCTAGCTTCCGTTATCCAATGAAAAATTATTACAACTAAGCAAACAGGCATCAGGTTTCTCTTAAGAGGATCTCACTCGCTGAAAAACGTGAGATTTAACCTCTAAAAGTACATTTACAGATTGAATTGCTCTGTTGAGGATGTTTGCACTCATAATAAAACTGTCGAAACAAAACATTAAACATCTCTCTGGTTGGATTTAAGTTTGAACTAGAATATTGATAGTGTTTCTTTCTTGATACCGAAAACGCTGCAAACCCCATTAAAAGAAGAGCTGTACCTTTCTGCACAGCGACGAGCATCACGACAGGCAGACAGAGCAGGAAAATCCAGCGGCTGATGGAGAGAGTCGGACACATCTTCACGAGCTGAAAGGCGCCAAATCTGACTCTGGATCAGTGCTCTAAGCAAGTTTGTTAGTCTGACACTTGTGTGATCTTATATACTGTAGTTTGTCACAAAAAGAGGAAATGTGGAAATTGAGCAGGCTATTCTGAGGAAATGATGTACAGTGACACAAACACGCCCATGATGTGTTCTTCATGTCTTTATATGTTCACTTTGTTGTTTTCTTCTCCTTTCTTCGGACTGGCCACATGCTGCCATCATCACCTCTTACGTGTTATCACGCTCTCGGCTAGATTGATAAATTGTGGCTGATGTGCAATCCATGCATGTACTCATTTTAGCTCAATGACTACATGTTGTTCAAAGTAGGCCGGACCTTGAACTTTGACCTATTTCTTCACCAAATAGGAGTTATCATCGAAGGGTTTTTCAGATCCACATTTTTAGCTTTGAACAGCGTAATTCAAAGCTTGACTGTGTGGTTGTAGCAAAACCTCCAATGAAAGGGATTTTCTTATTGTCTATTCTTTTTTTAGGTTTGTCCCTTTCAGTACACCACCCTACAGTTAAAGTTATATGTCCAATGGACATTTAACTTTGTGACTACAGACAGTTTCAGTTTGGAGACAACACTAACTACACAGAGACGCCATGAAAACTGCTGTTTAAAATGAATTAAAAAATCTATAAGGCATGTAAGAGCACAGTGTGTCATGCCGTCTAAAAGCCAATTAAAGCCTTAAAACATAAAATCATTTACCAGAGTGCACACTACAAGAGAAAAAAAGAGCAAGATAGGGAGAGAAGAAAGTGAAGTGTAGCTGGGATCCAATTGATCCAAAGGAGAGAGCTGAGTTCTATGTTGCTACCCTAACCTATGGCCACAAGTTGGGGCCATAGGTTGGGGCTGTGGGAGTGTGTGGGTGGGGTGTTTGCCCGCTCTGTCTGCCTCCTCCTCTCTTGCCACTCCTACCCCCTCTGTCTCTCTCACTCTCCTCTCTCTCCCCAGGATAGATGCTTTTGATTAGCCTCGTTTCCCACCTGGGCCCAGTCAGCAATCACCTCTGAGGCTATTTAAGCTGGGGATGCGCTGTGAGTGAGGTGGTTTTTCCCCTCTGTGGCTCTACATGGGTTTCTGCTAGGTTTTAGACACGCAGCCTCATTTGAGTAGTGAGTAGATGGGCTTGTGGGCCCTGGAAGTGTCTCCCCGTGGTGGGAAGTGAAATATGAAGTGTGAGAAGTGGGAAATGGCTCCCTTATTTGTTTGGTCATTTTTCTTTTGTTGCTGTGATTGTTCCTTTGTTCCTTTGGCGTTATTGGTAGAACGGCGTTGCTGGCTCTTTAAGTTAAGGTCATTTGTAATAAGGATATATTATTTGCAGTGTTGGGTAAGTTACTTTAAATTAGTAACTTAGTTACATTACTAGTTACTTCTATCAAAAGTAACTCAGTTACTTCAAGTTACTCGTTACTTTCAGAGTAACTAGTTACTAGGGAAAGTAGCTTTGGTTTTACTCACAATTCTCTTGTTAATGTGTTGCTTCCGTAACTGGATACCCAGCAAGATTGCCAGTCTTCTAGCTTGCTTACTTGCCACAAGTGCACTGTGCCACCTACCAATAGAAAGGAAAAAATAATGTGCACATTTCCACGAGAGAAATCCCACGCCTGGACCGTCGTTGACCGCCGCCATGATTCTAGCCTGCTTTTTACATCCAACACAAAAACTGCAGTCGTGGTGCTTTTGATTGTACTCAGAACTTGGAAATTCTGCCTTCTGAATAGGAAGATGTAGGTAACACCAGACTGCAGATGAGCTGCATACAGAGCTGGACTGGGACAAAAAAATCGTCCCGGGCATTTTGACTAGAGACCGGCCCACCATTATAGGAAAAATCATAAAGCCTTTGAATGAAAACAAACACTGTTGTGACAGTGATGTACACTGTTCTGATGGTATATATGTATCAATCTATCAATTGTTTGTTGTAAGACTCAGATAATTATTTTTTTTTAAAAGCGAGACATTTTAAATGAGAATAATAAAGAAAACTATTTCCTTGTGCCCCCCTTTCCCTGTTAATGCCCTACATGGACCCCTGGCAACACTTTGCTAGATCCGCCCCTGCACAGTTACCAGCTGTCAGCTACGTAGAAAAGGATCCTGGTGTTATTTGTCTCTCAGAAACAGCTCATAACTTCCCTTCAACTCATTCATGTCACCTAAAAGGTAAACCCGTTTCTCCATCACCTGTTCAGCTCTGATGATTCAGTAAGGACATCTCCTGGTTTCATCTGCATGTTTCCCTCTCACCGGATATACAAACCAATATCATGACCAGCAGCTTTACAGCTGTGGCTCCAACTAACATCAGCTGATACTAGAAATTAATATTAAATAAATTCTAACAACTGCTGATCAAGCTTAAATGTGCTGCTCTTGTTTAGCGCGACATCCGCTGGTTTCCTCTTTCTGGCGCAAAGTGGGCGATAAATAAACAAGAGAGAAAAGCCGATCAGCTGATCATTGATCAGTTTCATGATCGAAGTAGAAACAGGAGAGGAGAGAATGAGAGAAGAAGAGGCAGCTGTGCAGCTTCAGCTTTGTGTCTTTTTCATTGTAGCTGAAGTCCGGGACAAACTGTGTTCCTTTTCACCTCAGTACGAAACGTGTAATATTTTCTCTGAATACGAGACGATTCTGTTTTTTACTGGACGGTTGGCAACTCTAATAATTAACCGTATGAACAAAATAAAGTTCAACATCAGTAACATAGCACCCACCCAGCTGTATAGAAACTCCGTCATGCTAGCTAGCACGCAGTACGTCTGAAAATGTCAGCATACCGAAAATAAACTCCACCTAAACTTGGTTTATATCTGACCCAGATAGACTGCAGGTCATAACTTCTTACCTGAAGTTCAGTTCACCTGACACGCGGACCGGCGGCTGCTTCGGGTCTCTCCTCTTGCCTCCCTTTTCCTTCATCCACCTGCTGGCCTCCACCACTTGCTAATGTTACTGAATCTGTGGAAGCTCCGCGATACCCACCACACGAAGTAACGAGTAACGAGCCTATCTAAATCCCAGTAACGAGTAACGCGTTCCTGGTTTTGGCATAATAACTAGTTACCGTGCTCGTTACCACAATAATAACATAGTTACTGTAACGCGTTACTTAATAACGCGTTAGTCCCAACACTGATTATTTGTAATAAAACTATATTATTATAGAACAACTGTCTGTTTTCCTTTTTATTCCTTTCTGGTCCCCACACTCACAGCCCTAGACCTCTTTGTGGGGACGTAACAGGGCCATAGTATTGAGTATTGACTGAAGGAGTAAGATCATGAATTCAAGCAGCTGAAAAGAGATTTCTCTAAAGGTTTTCTGGGCTCAGGCTCAGAGATCATTCAGGAGGAACTCACTCCATCTGCTCCTCATCGAAATAAAATTAATCTTCTCTCTTGTCTAAAAATTGCTGTGGTCACAACAAGACAACTGACAGAGAAACACAGGGCTTAAATATACATAGTAACGCGGTAATCAGACCTACAAGACAAAGGAAGCAAAGCAGAATACATTAACAAATGAGAGACTGTCAAAATAAAGCAGGAAGTATAACACAGAGGTGCAGACGTGACACTGAGACCGAGACACGACTGACTGGAAAGACAGCGGGAACATAAAGACAAGCATGACAAGATAAGAAACAAGAAAGGCAAACCAACAGAAACTAAGAATATAACACAAGCAGAAACAAAACCCATGAATTACAATAATGAAAGAAAATAACTAGAAGAAACACAAAAACACTGGGTCACAGACCCAGCCCAGTGACACAGACAGGCAAAGCTATTTATCCCCCCCTTAATTTGCAAATAGAGTCTGGCTCCCACAGGAAAGAAGATTAAATGTGCATGAACCTATCAACAGACAGGTGTAACATAAATGTATGCAGGGGTTACAATGCGAAGTCTCCTTTGCATAAAAATGAGTCAAAGACGAGGAGTCTGAGGCTGAAATGATGATAAATTACATCATTTTTCTTTTGGTAAACATTGAAAATGAGTCCAGCAGACATGAACACAGGGCTCAAGCTTCCACTCAGGGACTGCACTGTGCCCGGCTGTCGTAGTGCACCATGCCCAGTTTACAGAACACCAGAAAAGAGAAAATCAAATACACAATTGGTAAAAAATGTCCCTTTTTTGATGAGAGTAAATACAAGAGAGGCAAAAAGGGAGAAAATGGAAGAAAATACCTGTACCAGTATTTACAACAGGTGTTTTTTTAGAGCTCAGACTGAAATGTCATAGCTGAAGCTGAATGATTCACCTGCTACACAGTGTGGTTAGTTTCTTGTCAGTACTGACAGGAAAACAAAATGCAATAAACAACACAATTATTTTAATGTACTCTTTCAGTAAGAGCTGCGTGAGCCAAAACATTTGGTTGTATATTGTTTCTCTGCTGAATGGGAGCATGGTCCTTACTTTAGCACTCCTGGGATAAGTACACACAGTGTGAGCAATACTCACACTATTTTCTCACATGATGATACAAACTCTATTCTTTAATTTCCATATTGTTACCAAAAACTTTGTAGCGTCCCCACAAACCACATGTGTGTCACTTCTGTAGGGAGAAACAGTGAGCGCCCACTACCACCTCTGCTTTATACCCTCCCTAAAATCCCCTGGGTCCCATTTACACCATGTTCAGGTTTGTTGCATCAAATTTAAACTCAGCCGTGTTTCACACGCTGCCAACATTACCTCCTACATGTCATCACACTCATAGCCAGATTGATAAACTGTGGATTGACTTTTCAGTTTGATAACCACCAGCATGTGACCGCTTACTCTGACTGCTTATATTAAAGTAAGAAAAACAAAATATGGAAAATAAATCCTCTAAAATATTCTTACCAAATTGGCTCTTTCTTCTGAAGACATTCACCTGGAACATAACCAAGATTTGAAGAAAAAACAAATTAGGTTAACTCACATCATCTGTTTGATCTGAACCACTAAGGTCTACTTGGTTTATGTGTACTGTAGAAGAGGTGGGTCTGAGAGCAGTCTTCCTGACTTCATGTGAGAGGACAGTGTGTCACAGCTTCTAAAAATCAATTTCAGCCTTAAAGTGTTAACATCACAAATCAGACTCTGCAAGAGAAGAGAGAGCAAGAAAGAAGGAAGTGCTGAGTTAGACTGTGTGTGCTACTCTGTGGTGAACAGAGCAGAGTCTGAAAGCAAAGCTATTAATTTACTGGTTGATTTATGTTCCTACCCTCACTTTTGCCCACAGGTTGTGGGTAGTGATTGAGTGTGAGATCTGTTATTCGGGGGTTTCCAAGAGACTCAGAACTGACAAAATAAAACGGTTAAATGTCAATTAGTCTTATTGTAACTAATGAAACTGAGATAATGCAAAGTGAACCTAAAGGATTGTCCCTCAGGAGACAGATTTGTTGTGTCCTGATGCAAGGACTCACAGACAGATGGTTCATTTATTCAACTGCATACTTTTCCCAGGTCTCCAAGATAAGCTCATCCAAAGCTCCTTTGTAAAGAAACATCCTAGGGCAAGCTACAGGTAAATGCAGGAAACACAAGTTAAAAAGCCAGAACAATACTACAGCAGTGCAGTACAACAATCCAACACAGAATAAAGAGGAGAGCCAGGCTTAAATTCTGCAGGTGAGGATGATGAGGGACGGGTATGCCAGCTTAAATGTGAATGGACAGCACTTTTCAGAAGGGTAGCAGAGTTAATCACACACAGACACACTTGATAGAGAGGGATGGTAGAGATCAGCACCTGGAGGACAAGGAGGACTAGAAAGAGTAAGATCATAGTTTAAAGCAGAAGAAACGAGCTTTGTCTAATAAGTGTCTGGACTCATCCTCAGATCCTTCAGGAGGTGTTCACAGCAAAACTGATAGTGCCCACATCAAACAGAAAGAACTGAGGTTGTTTGAGCAGCTGACTAAGACACTTCCACTTTGGTTGCACAGAGAACGCAGGGTTAACTAAATAAGCCTGAATCATCCTGCTTTGTACAGGCCTCTGATGTCTGTGTTTGGGT
Source organism: Oreochromis niloticus (assembly GCF_001858045.2). Classification (NCBI taxonomy): domain Eukaryota; kingdom Metazoa; phylum Chordata; class Actinopteri; order Cichliformes; family Cichlidae; genus Oreochromis; species Oreochromis niloticus. The sequence continues at coordinate 7,744,784 of NC_031974.2, forward strand.
ACCTCCCCACATCAACTATGACAGTTAGTGTTGTGTTGTCACTTTAAATCCTGACAGCAAATAATAAATAATCTCACACAAACTAATAAAACAAATCAGATTTTAAATATTTTAATATGATTTAACATGAATCTCATCTTGAAGACAGAATAAGGTCATTTGAAACGTTCATATTTATAAACATCTTAACTAAACAATTCCATAAAATCAGATTTTTAAGCTCTACAAATAATTTACAGAAATAATAAAACGTTTCTCAGCAGATGTTTCTGTCAAGGTTTGAACTGGAAAATGCTTCTGTGGCTGCTTTGCTTCAACTTTGTTTGTTCCCACATCAGCTTCTTTTAGAAATCACTGGAGGACACTGCAGAGTTTTCTGTGGTGTGGAAAGAGAGAAGGTGACATGAAAAGAAGAGAAGAAGGAGCAACATTAGAAAAGTCCAGAGTCTTTGTTAATTCATTTATAATCTGAATACTTCAGTTGGAAAGTTAATGTAGGTTTTTCTAGACTTTGTGCCCACAGTTTTATTTATAGTTTGTTTCTGACCTCGTTTATTTTCTTTTTCATCCACTTTGTGTCTGGTTTGAGAAAAAATGTCTTTCCTCCTCTTGTTTTAACCCTGGAATAAGAAAAGAAAGGAATAAGCATAGAGAGAGGAAGAGAGAAAGGCAAATAAAAGGCTCACTCCTCGTATGTAGATGTAAAAAGGCTAATATTTGGATACAGCCCTGCATTTTATTTACATTCAAATGAAGTTCTGCTTACAGGTAGCCAGGTGCACAGCCCTGTTGGTCTTGTTTAAAGCAGCTGATGATGTTTTTTGTCCAGTTAGGTGCGACATGGCTGTTTTTCCTAGTTTTAGAGTACTCAGCAGCATGATAGCAGGAACTCTCCACGTGGCCAGCCCCTGCAACACACCATCACACACACTGTCATTGGGATAAAATGAACTGTGTTCACAGATGATTTATAAAGCTTCATTAATTTGTTTTACTAGTTATTATGTATAATAGGAAATTCAGTTGTGTAAAAACATATAAGTGGTTGTAATCAATCATGAAAATCTTCAAGTTGTGCTTTAAATTTGTCCAGAGTTTCTCCAAGTAGCTAAAAAAACATCCTGAATGTAGTCAGCTGCAATGTGTCAACAAACACCTGCTCTGTTACAATCTACAGTAGTTTCAGTTCCTAATGACAGTTGTTGAGTTGCATTAAGGTCAGATAGATTCATAACCACTTTGATGAACAGATTTTTAGCTGATGATACTGAACTGTCACAACAGAGGAAACTCCAGAAATACACAAAAACTCTACCTTCTGATACGATGATGAGCATCACCACACCGAGGGAGAGCAGAAGGATCAGGCGGCTGGTGGAGAGACTCGAACACATCTTCAGACGCTGAAAGCACCAAATCTGAGTCTGGATCTGAGGTTTGTTTGTTACCAGTTGATGAACTGGTCAGAGTGTGTGAGTGAGTCATCTTATATACTGAAGCTTGTCACTGAATTAGGGGCTGTTTGGTGATGTAGTTACACACAATGGAAACACGACAACCACAGACTGGTGTGGTTGGTAGCTTTCTTCCTCCAGTGCTGAGGGTTGTTGTTTAGTTTGTTCCAAGCTAATATTTTCTGTAATGGGTTGAAGCCTGATAATATGCACTATAAACCCAAATATGAATAGTCATCCAACAAGCAGTGACATTTTATAGCAGTAGCAGCAATATTAGCAGTTGTAGCCGAGTTAAGCTGCTGTGAAGCAAGCTCTGGTCTGCATGATTCATGATTATTGCAATACCAAGCAGCACTAAAAGTAAGAATTAAAAGATTTATTTATTTACTGAAACTGGTGTAGAGGAAAGTTCTGCACCCTAAAGGGAATTTTACACCCTTTCATCAACTGTATGTCAAATAAGTCCAAGTCCAGCGGCTGGATGATGTATTTAAATGTTTAGTAATATTTTTAAATGCATGATTCTTAAGTTGCCAGCTGACCTTTGACCTAACCACGTCTATGAAGCGTTGCCTGCAGCTTACTTGTTTTCTCCTCTGAGCAGAAGTCCTGTTTTGTTTTCCCTGAGTTGCAGTGATCTGAAATAGGATCTGTGGAGGAGCTTTCTGACCCGCTCCTGTTAGCATTTGAGCTCAGATCTTCACTAACTCATAAATTAAGATAAATAGTTCACTGTAAGTAAAATCACTTAAACTGACCTTCATGAGCCCTGTGTTTGAGTCCAGCCTGCACATTAATTATGAAAATTAGCATCTATGCAATAAATTTAATCATCTGTTTTTCCAGCACAACACATTCATTTTTCATTCATATTTTTAATCCCTCATGTAAATATTGACACTTAACCATGTGATATACTGTTCAAGCATTTTAATTCAGCTGGTTAATATAATATATATATAGAATAGAATAGAATAGAATAGAATAGAATAGAATAGAATTCAACTTTATTGTCATTGCACATGTCACAGGTACAGGGCAACGAAATGCAGTTTGCATCCATCCAGAAGTGCTTTAGCCGCGATATAGATATATTACAATATATATTAGCAATAATATAGATGTGTAAGTATATTACAGAAATGGGTCTATTATGGTATGTTATAATGTACACGGTGTGAAGTATGTTATGAATATTCTATAACTATAAGTATGTACAGGCTGTAGTGAGTACAAGCTATGTACAGGCTATGAACAGGATATAAATATGAAATAAAAACTATACAGAAATCTGAGATATACAGTTATACAGAAATGTGAACTATGCAAGTTATAAACAGTTGTAGGATTGAAAAATTATCATATGTACAGAATGATATTCACACAGAACTATACAGTAGTGCAGTTAGGATAATTGTGATAGTGATAAAGTGCTAGTGGTTGTGGGTGTGTGTATGTTCAGTCCATGTGTTAACGTGGGTCAGATGTCAGGAGGCAGAGTTCAGGAGTCTGACAGCTGTGGGGAAGAAGCTGTTCCGGTACCTGGTGGTCTTAGTCCGGAGGCTCCTGTAGCGCCTCCCAGAGGGCAGGAGGGTGAAGAGTCCATGTGATGGGTGACTGGGGTCTCTGATGATTTTCCCAGCCCTTTTCAGACACCGCTTCCTGTAGATGTCCTTTATGGCAGGAAGTGGTGCTCCGGCGATGCGCTGGGCAGTTTTCACGACCCTCTGCAACGCCTTCCGGTCCGAGGCGGAGCAGTTCCCGTACCAGACTGTTATACAGTTGGTCAGGATGCTCTCGATGGTGCAGCGGTAGAAGTTCACCAGGATGTCTGAGGACAGGTGGTTCTTCCTCAGAGTCCTCAAGAAGAAGAGGCGCTGGTGAGCCTTCTTGACCAGCTTGGAGCAGTTGGTTGTCCAGGTGAGATCCTCGGAGATGTGGACTCCCAGGAACTTGAAGCTGCTCACACGCTCCACAGCCGTCCCCTTAATGTGGATGGGTGGATGTGGGTCAGCATTCCTCCTGTAGTCCACGATGAGCTCCTTGGTCTTCTCGGTGTTAAGCAGCAGGTTGTTTGTGTCGCACCACTCAGCCAGATGATCCACCTCCTCCCTGTAGGCGGTCTCATCGTTGTCACTGATGAGGCCAATCACCGTGGTGTCATCTGCAAACTTAATGATGGTGTTGGAACCATCAGCAGGTCTGCAGTCGTGGGTGAAGAGGGAGTAGAGGAAAGGGCTCATCACACAGCCTTGTGGTACCCCGGTGTTCATTGTGATTGTTGATGAGCAGCGGTTATCCAGTCGGACATGTTGAGGGCGGTTGGTCAGGAAGTCCAGTAACCATTTGCAGATGAGGGAACTGATGCCCAGTACTGTCAGTTTCCTGATGAGTTGTGAGGGGTGGATTGTGTTGAATGCTGAACTGAAGTCTATAAACAGCATTCTGGCGTAGGTGTTGTTGTTGTCCAGGTGTGAGAGGACAGAGTGCAGTGCGTTGGAGACTGCATCCTCTGTGCTCCTGTTCTGGCGGTATGCAAATTGGTGGGGGTCCAGGGTGGGGGGGAGACAGGATTTGAAGTGTGCTAAGACCAGCTGCTCTAAGCACTTAGTGATGATGGGGGTGAGTGCTACTGGGCGGTAGTCATTGAGGCTAGATGGGTTGGAGTTTTTGGGTATCGGGACGATGGAGGTGGTTTTGAAGCAGGCCGGTACCACAGCGTGGGCCAAGGACAGGTTGAATATGTCTGTGAGCACTCCTGCAAGCTCCCCAGAACACGCTCTGAGAACACGCCCGGGGATACCATCAGGACCTGCAGCCTTGTGGACATTGATCCTGCTCAGCACCGCTCCTACATCGGTGGGGGAGAGAGTCAGAGGTTGGTGGTCTGGCGTCGTGTCTGTTTTGGTTGTGGTCGTGGGGTTCCCTCGCTCAAAACGAGCATAAAAGTTGTTGAGCTCGTTGAGGAAGGAGACATCAGAGGATGCGGGGGAGGGTTTGATGGTCCTGTAGTCTGTAATGGTCTGGAGTCCTTGCCACATGCGTCGGGGGTTGGAGTTGGAGAAGTGTTCTTCTACCTTCTTTTTGTAGTGGTGTTTGGCTTTTTTGATGCCCTTCTTTAGATTAGCCCTGGCTGTACTGTAGGCGTGTGCATCTCCTGACCTAAAAGCAGTGTTGCGGGCCTTCAGGAGGAGACGAACATCCCGGTTCATCCAAGGCTTCTGGTTGGGGTACATGGTGATCCGTTTCTGGGTGGTGACACTGTCTGTGGTTTCGGAGATGTAATCCAGTACAGATGAGGCGTACTGGTCCAGGTCTGTGTTGGTGAACATATTCCAGTCTGTGTTTTTAAATCTGTCCTGGAGCACTGCGTCTGTCCCCTCTGGCCACACTTTAATTGTCCTCACAGTAGGTTTCACACGTTGGATGAGTGGTGAATACCTAGGTGTGAGGAACAGGGAGAGATGGTCTGATTGTCCAATGTGGGGGAGGGGTGTTGCTTTGTAGGCTCCAGCCAAGTTGGAATAAACATGGTCTAAAGTCTTGTCTCCTCTGGTGTGGCAGGAGACATGTTGGTGGAATCTGGGGAGGACTGTCTTTAAGTTGGTGTGGTTGAAGTCGCCAGCAACAATAAAAGCAGCCTCGGGGTGTTTATCCTGGTGTTTGTTAATGGCTGCAGAAAGTTCTTTCATGGACAACCTAGCATTAGCGTCGGGGGGGAAATATACTGCAGTGAGTATGATCGAAGTGAGTTCTCTGGGGAGATAATAAGGTCTGCATTTGACCATTAAAAACTCCGCATTAGAAACTAACTCCCATTAAAAACTCCGCATATATATATATATATATAGAGAGAGAGAGAGAGAGATGTTCCCTTGGTCTGTGGAAGGGCTTTCCACAGACCGAGCACAGGGACTCTCTGTGACGTGATCAGTTTCGTTCATGTTAACCTGCGGGTGTTGATTTTATTAGTGGTTTGCACCTCCTACATGTAACTTTATGGGGGTTTCCTTTCAACAGCCATCTGCAATTAATGGGTGACCCAGTTCTGTGGTCAAGTCTGAAAGTACTTTCCTCTATGACTTTTGTTTTTAACAGCTTTTAATGAGTGGCCACCACAAAAACCACCTCTATTCTTTGTAATTTTCAACAAATATACACCATAATTTACATGCTTACAATTACGTTTTTTTCAGTAATCTTTAATACTCCACTGATCATGTACAAAATACATGATGATCCATTTCTAAACTTTATTAATAGGTCGTTTGAACTCAGGGGAAAATGTATGTTTAAAAAGCAGGTGGAAGGGTCATAAAGAGAGGAAGATAGAGGCCATGACCATGATGTCATCCGCTGGTTTTGACTTTCATTATCAAATGTCATTACAGCCATCGTAGGGCTGTGCGATATGACTAAAACCTCATGTCTCGATATAAGACAGTTATCATCCCGACAACGATATATATCACAATTTTCTTTTACATTTTCTGTAAATTCTGTGAATCTCAGGCAACTCGATTTGCATGAAGTTTTATTTTGCGACACCACGAAACGAACGATAGTGTAAAATGAAATGATAGACGTTTTCATATTGTCATCCAATATATATCGTTATATCGAACAGCCCTAAGCCATCGCGGTGTTTCGATGGGTGAAGTCGTTAACCAGTAAGCATATTGTGGTGTCACGGTTCTGGGTCATTTTGATCAGGCATTTTCTGTTTCTTGTATTTTGGTGTTTTTTCTGATTCTTTAGTTTTCCTGTTTTGAATATTATATTCCTAAGTTTCAGTTTTATTCTGGTTAAGAGTTTTGTTCTTAGGTTTACTTTACTGTCTAGTCTGTGCCTGTCATATTTCCTGTTTTACTTTGAAGGTCCGTGTCTCATGTTAGTGTGTCGAGTGTTACTCTCCCCTGTGTTGTCATTATGGTTCATTGGAGTCAGCTGTGTCCTCATGTGTCTGCACTTCTCCTGATCACCTCATGTGTGTATTTAAGTCCTCAGTCTCCTCGTGTTCAGCGTCGCTACGTCTGTGGTCCCTCCCACATGTCAAGTTCCTTTCAGAATTTTGCGCTGTTCATGTTTTTAGTTCATGTACCAGCACAAAGTTTAGTTCATAGTCGTCACAGTTATTTTCCTATAGTCAGTTCTCATAGTCACTTCTAGTATTTGCCAGTTTAGGTTTTAGTTTAGCCCTCGTCACCATTCTTGTAGTGTTTTTATTTTTGCACTCTTGTAATCGCTCCAAATAAAGGCTCGTCTTCAGTCTGTCACCCTGAAGCGTCTCCTCACCTGTGCCTGCTCCTGGGTCCACACACACCTTCACTCGTTCTGCACTGAAGACTGTGACACGTGGATAATGGTCCTTTCTGACTCTGAGCATTTACACAGTTTACAAAAATGGATTTTTGTTCTATCAGTATAAAGAGAATAATTCTAGACTGTGCTGCCTCACTAATAAGTCTCAGATCCACTGTCCTGGACTACAGTTGGTGTCAGTCTGCAGCTGCATGAGCACAGTGGTTAGAGTGGCTCTAGGTCAAGATGATGGAGTTTGAGTCCGTTCAAAGAGACGAGAGATTTGAGGCAGCTGAAGGACAAAACTACAGCAAGATTAATTAGCAGGGAGGTAATTACAGTAATTACATTTTCTATTTCATCTTTCAGTGATTCAAAATTCCGAATCACGCCTGTTTGTTATCCTAAAAGCAGAGACACAATACATTTTATCATATAAATACTAAATATTAGGACATGGTATTTATCTTATCCTGAGATATTAAGTTTCCCCCCTTGTTGTTATCAAATAACAGCTAAGAGTTATTCACCACCTCTATGGTTTCAGATGATGTGGTGATACATTATCTGTGAAGACATAATTCCACTGCAAAGGCCACAAAGAGAGGGAGTCACCATTACACATGGAAAATCTTTGACTTCCCTTTAAATCGCAGCTTGCTCACAGGAAATCGTGCTGCCTGCACTCATAATATATTTTTTGTTGAATGTAACGTCTGATTGTCTTTATTTCCTGGGTGATGACCTTATGACAGCAGGTCAAACCCAAACTATGAGTGAAGGAACAGGCTGCACAGCTGGTCACAAAGAGAGAAAAGAAGAGGTCAGCAATGAGATTACTCATCATGATTAGCTCCTCTGTTAGTCAGCAACATTATAAAAATGGAAGGAACTCAGAGAACATTAGTCATACTTCCAATAACCATTACTAGTAAATATTTGAGATTCCTGGTGGTTTCCTATTATGTTGTTTTAATGCAGAAGTTTATTTCAAACCTGCCATAAATATGCTGTAGTTATAAAACCACATGTATAAAATACACAGAATATATAGCGCTTTTCAAGGCACCCAAAGCGCTTTACAATTCCACTATTCACTCACTCTCACATTCACACACTGGTGGAGGCAAGTATTTTGTTGTCAATTATAACACCTACAGCAAATGGTAATTAATCACACAGACCATTAAAAAATGGTCATTTCAAAAACTTTTGAAAGTTTTGGTATGATTGTGTAACTGTGTAATCATGCTCATGTACATCAGGATAATGACACGAACTGTGTGGCGCTTCACTTTTTAATGAACTAAAAGACAGAAATCAGAGTATAGGATCTGTAGTGTTGTTTATTTATATTATGGTACTTATCAATTGTGATATTTATTACTGTGTGCACACTATATTAGGAGAGATGAGATAAAAAGAAAATCTCTTCCTTGCCGGTTCCATCAAAGAAGAAATGCTGAAGTAACTATGTAGCACGTAAGTAATCCAATTCTACAACACAGTGTGATGGGAAATCAGCTGTGTTTGGCTGCCCATTTTATTTGAATCTGGCGCAAACCGGTGAACCAGTCCCTGAATCAGTCCCTGAATCAGTCACATGGTACGGACTGCCCGCGAGGCCTCGAACATCACTGCATACGTAATAAAAGCGAGCCTCGATACGCACTTCACAAAAACTCCCCCGAGATTACCCGACACGCTTCGAAGCTTTGACACATAAGACACATCACTACTGTTTTCTCCTGTTTATTTCAGTTAGGGAGTTAGGTGTAGCATTTGTCTGCTTTTTGTTTCACATAGGGTTTTAGATGGCACCTCTTCTCCTGACTTAGCTTGTTTTGTTTGTTATTTTTGCCTTTGTTCACCCCGGAGCTTAGTTTTCAGTGTAGACAAATAAACCACCGAAATTGTTTTTTCTGTGTATGGTTTTGGGGACCAGGGCAGGGTCACTTCCTTAGTTCCTGTACACCTAGACTGGGGCGTAACATAATGAGCATAAGATCAGTTTATATGCAGATAATGTTTTAATATTTATTTCTGATCCAGAGACATCAATACCGGCTTTACTTAACATTATTGATATATGGGGTGGCTGTAGCTCAGGTGGTAGAGCAGGTCCGCCACCAATCAGAAGGTCGGTGGTTCGATCCCAGGCTGCTTCCTGGCTGCATGCCAAATATCCCTGGGCAAGATACTAACCCCATGTTTGCCTACTGGTGGTGATCAGAGGGCCCGGTGGCGCCAGTGTCCGGCAGCCTCGCACCCTGTCAGTGCGCCCCAGGGCAGCTGTGGCTACAATGTAGCTTACCATCACCAGCGTGTGAATATATGGGTGAATGACTGAATGTAGTGTAAAGCGCAAATGCAAGCCATTTACCATTTAGTCAATTTTCTGGTTATAAAGTAAATTTGACTAAGTCGAAGGCTATGCCAATTGGCAGCCTTAATTCAGTGCCAACTGGACTGTTTTCTTTCCCCTTCAAGTGGTCGCCCACAGGTTTTGTATACTTAGGGATATTTATTACTCCAAAATTTAAACAAATGTATAAAGCAAATTTTCTCCCTCTGTTCGGGAAGGTAAAGCAGGATTTGGAGAGATGGAATTCCCTACCCGTTTCCTGGCTAGGATGTATAGCTTTGGTTAAGATGAATATTTTGCCTCGCTGTTATGTCCTGTTCAAATGATTCCAGTTATATTTTCAAATATGGTGATGAAGGATTTGAATGGCTGGCTAAGGTCTTTTATAATAATAATAATAATAATAATAATAATAATGCATTGGATTTATATAGCGCTTTTCAAGGCACCCAAAGCGCTTTACAATGACATTATTCATTCACGCTCACATTCACACACTGGTGGAGGCAAGCTACGGTTGTAGCCACAGCTGCCCTGGGGCAGACTGACAGAAGCGAGGCTGCCATATCGCGCCATCGGCCCCTCTGGCCAACACCAGTAGGCGGTAGGGTAAAGTGTCTTGCCCAAGGACACAACGACCAGGACAGCTCCCAGGTTCAGTAGGGGGTTTAGATTTACCAAATATTAGAACATATCACAAATAACTCACAATCTATCTGGTTGGGGATTGAAACTTCTCTTTTAAAGTATTGTCAGGGTTCCTGGGTGCTCACCCAGTGTTTTCAGTTGTTTCATGTTCAGTTTATTCACCTGTTCACATTTCCCGTTTTCATGTTTGCTTCCTGTGTGTTATTAGTTCTATTATGTTCAGCTGTGTTCTCACCGGTCCCTAATCGTTATCATTAGCCAGTGTATTTAAACCCTCAGTTTCCACCTGGGGCCCGTTCTTCGTACCTCGCTTACTACATCCAAGATCAAATGACACATCCAAGATCAAATCATCGCGCTAACTTTGAGCTCGCTAATCCGGTTCTCCGAACACACCTGTTGTTGACGATCAGTATAGCTGGATGAAGTAATCTGAGATCACTGGGTGGCTTAAAAGGGGCTACGCATCGATAGTAGAAACATTGATCGGCAACCCTGTGATTGGTCGGCGAAGATGTCGAAGGAGCGCGCTCAGTATTTCACGGCAGCAGACCAAGAACTCCTGATTGAGGGATATCAGGAGTTTCAGAGTAAAACGCAGGGGAACACTGCAAAGGCTGCAAAAGCAAGGAGAGAGGGCTGGCAGAAAGTTGCTGACAAATTAAACTCGTAAGTGATCCATGATATTACATTATATCATGTGATATTATATTATACCACATTATATTATATTACATCATATCCTCTTTCACATTAGAGCCACAACAGGACCCACTAGAACATGGGAACAAGTAAAAGTGAAATATAAGAATATTCCACAGAATGGTAATATTTATCACTTATATTGCTTTTAGTCTATGACAAGAGACCCTGGAACAATCTGTTTGTTTGTTTATAACAGCAACCAAGAAAAGGGCAGAGCAAATAAAGACAGGTGGTGGTCCTGCACCCCCTCGTCACACCCCTTTTTGTACTGTGACATTTATTGACATTGTGGGGTTTTTTGTGTGTAGTTTGACATAACACTCCATCACTTCTACCTGTTCCCATGCAAGGGGTGACTGAAGCATGCACAGTAAGTCGGGAGATATATATATATATCTAGAGAGAGAGAGAGAGAGAGAGAGGAAGAAAGAAAGAAAATAATACCCTCACGGGAGAATCGATATCTCTCTATGAGCACACCGTCGCGCTGAGCTAAAGGATCCTGTCTATCCCGCAATATACGCTAAATTCTGTAAACCCTCCTTATCAATCTTGCACCTTCCTTGCTCGCGTACAAACGGACAGGACATGGCTGCGACAGACTTCCCAAATCCACCTTCGCTTTTATAGCCGTGGTCTCTCATCTTGATTGCACGTAGTAATTTACTATTACTACTCTAAAATATGAATTACATCTGACATGATCTACTACATGTAATAGAATGATTAATAGTACATTTCCCTTTTTTTGGGAAATGACCTGTATGTATCTGTATGAAATCAATAAAAGAATCAAATACTGCATTATCTTTAGTTACATTGATAATATTTATTTATGGTTAAACAGTGGAGAAATGTCGCTGTTGCTTTCATAACTGCAGCGGACATACCTGAGTGGCCGCGATCTAATCCTGTTTACATAAAGTAAACCTGCTCCCGAGCAGGTTTACGCTTACGGATCTGTTGCTATGACAGCAAGTCCCAGATGAGCTTCGGGGAACCGAACGATCCAAGATCACGCGAAATCGTCAACATTCAAATCCGGCTAACTTACTTAGCGAGGTACGAAGAACGGGCCCCAGGACAGAGAAAAAAGGACAAAACTGACTCAGTAAAACGACAGAAAATAAGATCCCATGTAAATCTGTATTATGTAGAAGTTCAGCCCAGCAACCAGTTCAGTTCAACACAAGTTTAAATGATTCTATCTGAACTCTGTGGAGCCTGATCTCAAGCTTTTTGAGTCTGACACTGAAACCAGAGGATCTTTCTGTCTCTTCAGATTCACTGTGATCCAGTGATGGGAGTGATTTCAGCCCTGAGTGATCACGCTGATGTTTGCACAGAGCAGACAATGAGGTGAATGTTTGGGCACATTGGTAACAGTGAAACAGTTTATTAGTAACGTGGGATCGTTTGTGTTTGGAGTATGAACTGAGATTCCTGAAGCTCTTGTCACACTGGTCACAGCTGTAGTTTCCTTCCATGTGTGTACGTTCATGCCTGTTACGATGACTTGAACATGAGAAACTTTTGTCACAGTGTCTGCACTTGTATGGTTTCTCTCCTGTGTGGACTCGTTTGTGTGATTTAAGCTCACCTGCAGTGGTGAAGGATGACCCACACTGATCACAGAGGTGCTTTTTAACCCCACTGTGAATCAGTTCATGTTGTTTTAAGTCACCTGATGTGGTGAAGCTTCTCCCACATTCTTTGCAGTATTTCAGTTTGTCTCCAGTGTGTCTACGTTGATGTATTTTTAGGGTAACTTTCCAACTGAAAGTTTTTCCACAGAGGTCACAATGAAACTCTTTCCCACCACCACGGTGATGACAGGGTTGAGAACTGGATCCATCTGTGTCGCTCTGCTTCTAAACAAAGACACAAAGACAGTGTAAGTCAGTCCTTCAACACTTTCATCCTGAACGTCGCCTGAAATAAAGAGCATCTCTGCAGACGTCCAATTACATTTTACTGTTTCAGTTAACACACTCAGTTTACTGCGCTGCAATAACTACAATACTACCACCATAATACTACAGTAATACTAAAATCATAACTGACATGAAAATCTGAATAATCACTAAGGCTACGTTCACACTGCAGGCGAAAGCACATCAAATCCGATATTTTTGACCCAATGCGACCCATATCCGATCATGGTATGACAGTGTGAACGGCACAAATCCGATCTGGGTCACTTTCGTATGTGATACTGAATCCGATACATATCCTATGTTTTAGAAAGCGACTGCTGTTTGAAAGGTCAAGTCGCATTAAATCCGTCTTTTACGTCACTGACACGAGACAGACGCCAATTATCAGCGCCCGAGACGACATCGCGAACGCTTCCTGGCCATCCAGTGTAGATGTCAGTGAAACTGTTGGGAAGACAACGTTGGAGAAACGTGAACATTTTATTTGTACTGTATTTTCTGCAGATTCTGACAGAAATCTGCAACTATCCTTTGAAGCACCGCTCCTCTAAAACAGCAATAAGGATCATTATTAGGTTATTTACATTATTATGTAAATAACAAAATAACTTAAAGCAAAAATTGGGAAACGTAAAGTCCGAAGTCTTTATATTAAGGGCCATCAGTCAAACAATATTGTTTGCTCTGTGTCTAAACAGAGCGAGTTGTGTGTGACGTCTTCTTTTGCGCATGCGGGCCGCTTTGAGCGTTCACACTAGAGTGCGTTTGCTGTCACATTTTATTTGTAGTGTGAACAAGCAGACAAAAAAAAATCGGATTTGATCGAAAAATCGGAATTGAGCATTAAGACCTGCAGTGTGAACGTAGCCTAAGCGCTGCTTTTCCATGCAGTAGAATTGCTAACATGCTAACACAGTTTAATGAGCAGAGTTGTTCCAAACAGTCAGGCTAAAATGACAAGATAACAATATAAATACATACCTCACAGTAACTGCACTTGTAGAGTCTCTTTCTGGTGTGGATCTGTTGGTGTTGTCTCAGGTAACGTGGAGATTTAAAAGTCTTCTCACACAGGTCACATTTATAAGGTCTCTCCTCAGCGTGGGTAAACATGTGTTGTTGTAACTGTGTGTCTGTAGCAAAGTATTTGCCACACTGTTCACAGCTGTACACATCATGTCTGGTGTGAATGCGTAGGTGTATATTTCGGTGCCCTCTCTGGCTGAAAGTTTTTCCACAGATGTCACAGCTGTATGCCTTAATTCCAGAGTGGGTAACTAGATGCCTCTGTAAGCTGCTACTGCGAGTAAAAGCTCTGTCACACTGATCACAGCTGTATGCCTTAATTCCAGAGTGGGTAACTAGATGCCTCTGTAAGCTGCTACTGCGAGTAAAAGCTCTGTCACACTGATCACAGCTGTACGGTTTAACTCCACTGTGGATGAGTTGGTGTCTTTTTAGGGATTCCTTCCAGGAAAAAGACTTTCCACACAAGTCACAGCTGAACGGTCTCTCTCCAGTGTGGATGACCTGATGACGTTTTAGTGAAGTCTTCTCAGTAAACTCCTTCCCACACTCGTCACAGGTGTATGTTTTCTCTCTCTTTCTTCTGTGAGGTTTGTCGGCCTCCTGAGAGCGCTGACTTCTCGCTCCATGTTGGTCCTGCAGTGACAGAGATACAAACAGAGGCAGTGAGTGAAATGCAGTCGTGGAACACACTGAACCTTCAAACTCCCTCCATTAACACTAGTTTTAAACCTGAAGGTGGAGTGTGGCACCAAACACCTTAAAGGTCTCTTATCCCCACCTGCTGGTAGTTCTAACACATTACATCCAACCTGGTGTTAAAAATAATTCATGACTGTTCAAACAATAAAATCATGCCCATCCCTCCTGATTGTACACACACACACACACACACAGTTATATTATTTTATAATTTACATTATTTTGTGTTTTCCTGTTTCTATAATTTTTTTATAGATTTATATATTATCATTTACTGATAATAAATCCTATGTTTGTTTATTCAAAAGGAACCTCATTAGCTTCCACAACAGATGTTGCTCATCTTCCGTCAAATACAATCACATAAAATATTACACAATAAAGTGGATTCAAGATATCCACATAATTTGGCTCTTACATCCACAGTGAGGTTTCACAATTGTTAAAATATAAGCAATCAATAATAATAATAATAATAATAATAATAATAATAATAATAATAATAAAAATAATATCAATAACATTGAGACACATTATACAAATTTCAAAAACAAATCCTCTCTTACAATATTTACAACAACTAAAAACTCTGTAAATCGGCTTTTAAATGTTCACTGAAGTTTTGAATAGTTGCTAATTCTCTAATCTTATAAGGCAATTTATTCCACTTAAAAGTTGCTCTAAATATAACAGTTTTACAAAAAGTTACTTTTAACTCGAGGATTTACTAAATTACAGTTTGTTGAAAATCGTGTAATATCATTATGTATTTCATCTGGATACTGCAGCTGAGGAGAAATAAATGTGAAGAATTGCTTTCTTTATAACTACAAGTAAGCCATAGAATAGCTGGTCAGGATCCAGCTGGTCGACCTTAATCTTACAGAGATGTGATGATTTTATGGATTAAAGTCAGTCATATATCCAAAAACACAACAAGCTGAAAGTCAGTGATGCTGCTCGGTTTGCAGTCCTGAATATGACGGCACAAGCAGGATTCACTGCACTGTTAATGTTAGCTATGTTATATTGCTGCCTCTGTTCGGTGGTGTCGAGCCAAACGGACTTTAACGTGTGTTTGAACGAGCTGACGGTTCACTCGTTAAACTGAAAGAAAGATGCTTTAATCACAGGAGTCACATGTGTCCACTGCACCATCTGGGAACTCTTCTTGTTTAGCACTCGTAATAACACAAACACTAAATCCTCCTTCTCTTGTGCTGTTTTGTAGCAGTGTGTACACCTGAGACTGTCACCTGTCTGTCTGTCCTGCACTCTCTCTCTGTTTCTTTCTCTCTGATTGTGTAATAAAAGTATGAACATGTATTTATAAGTTACACTTGTGTTTGAATCCTGCAGCTTATCACACATTTGATTTCCATGTGTGACAACTGCAAGTGTCCAGAGTGAGGACAGACTGAGGGACCCACTGCTGCACATCATCTGTGAGGCTTTGCACCCCTGATGATCCACCAGGACAAACTGAGCAGTGTGTGAGGAAGAGGAGGAGGAAGAGCCAGCAGCAGCTGACAGATGGAGAGAATAGACAGACTGTTCCCTGTTTGTGAAGCACTGCTAGGAAAGTTTAACATAACTAATTGTCTGTCCTGAATCAGTCTTATTAGGTAATGTTCAAATAATGTGATCATTCCAGTGTTTTCAGTGTGGGAGAAAGTACTCAGGGCCTTCAAGTTACACACTATGAAAGGCAGCAACAAGTTTAATGTTCAGAAACCTAAAGTATGTATCAGCAGCAGAATGGAGCTAAAAATAAATGTCTGTTTCAGTTCTATGAAGCTTTGAGTATTTTGGATTAGTAGCACTGCTGTGTTTGTTGTATCATATTGCTGTAATTGTTTATATGCTTTATATATTCTGAGGTACGTTGATCTATAGTGTTACATCATATTCTATAAGGATGTTATGTGTTTGTAGACTTTCTGCCCAGTTTGACCCATTTAGCAGAAGTCAGCCTGTTTAAGGCTCTGATATCTATTCTGTATGACTTAAAGCAGTTATGACATGGTCTGATTTTCTCACCCAAAAAAGGGATATTTAATGTATCAGTCTACTCTTCATTCTATCAGAAACAGTTATCACAGCTCGTACATTTTCCTTTTTACACATGTATGTAAGCACTGAGCCAAATTTAGTAATGCCAACATATTGAAAGAACAATATTTGTCTCTTATATATAATACATCTGTATATACACTGTCAAAGATACTTGTCTTTAAGTGAAGTGATTAGTATAATAACTATAATACTGGCCATATTATAGTTACATTACCAAAGTGAGATGACTTTAGTCTCATGAACAACATTAACTAATTGTTATTTACTAGCTAATCTTAAAACTGTTCAGTACAGAAATGAAGCCCAACAATCATGTTTTACAGTCTTGTGGTCTCAGCCTCAGATACTTATTAAATCACACAGAGCTCATGTAGAAACAAGTGAACAAAATATGTTCTCCTTCATTTCTGTCAAACAAAGCTGTATGAAACGTTTCCAGCTGTTAGTATCATGGTTGCTAGGCAACCTGGGTAGCATGATGGAGGCTAGACCGTCCCATTTCACAAGCCTACAAGCCTCGCACTTCTGACCTTAACGGTCTTTGAGTACGTGGCCCTTGAGGACCATTGAGGCTGCGTACTTTAAAGCTGCAGAACCTGAATTGGGATACAGCCATGATGATCTCCAGCCTTGTGCTCGTCAACATTCTCACCTGAGTTAAGAAGACGATTACTGAAATGGTCTCAGCAGGTCCTTTAATGACAGCAATGAAATGCAGTGGTAAGGGTTTTTGGGGATTAAGTTCATTTTCATGGCAAAGACGGACGATGCAATTCATCTGATCACTCTTCATAACATTCTGGAGTGTATGCAAATTGCTATTATAAAAACTTAAGCAGCAACTTTTCCAATTTCCAGGATTTATGCAATTCTCAAAACTTTTGGCCACGACTGTATAACCTCTTTTTAAGTTTTGTGGATATTATACATGGTTATGCTCAGGATATGTCGGCCAATTTCCACTGAAAATGCCTTTTGGTTAAACTGTCAGCAAGGAATTTGCATTTGCACTGTTAAATTTTTATATAACTTTAATGCACATAAAAAACAGCTGCTTGTTTAAGTGAAAATACATTGACGGGTTTTTTAATAAAGTTGTGGAGTTGTAAAGTATTTTGTCTAATGTCAATTATATCATCAGTTATATTGTTATCACAAATTTTAAATGTGTTTGGTCATATCGCCCTGCTCTGTCTGTCACCTTCTGTGTTGAGCTCATTGTTTTCTCTGTAGTGGCTGAGCTGAGTCCAAGTAGCTGAAAATGTTCCTCTGCTGCTCCGTCAGACTCTTCTCCTCCTGCTGATCAGCTGGGACACAAAACAGATCTTTGTTAGGCTCCACACTGCACTGAAGAGTCAAAGTGTCTCATATGTTCATCTGACAAGTAAAAGAACACATTTTTGTTTCCCGAGGTGGGCAACTTATTGGAAACAAACACAAAAGGTTTGAGCACTGAAACCTGGCATTGCTGGCATTGAAAGATGCAATGCCAGCAATTTGGATTGTCAAGACTAAAACCAATCATTAAGCAAAGACAACTAACCCCCACCTAGAGCTGGGCGATATAATATTTTTTCATATCACGATATTTTCTTCATTTCAGGCGATAACGATATATATCATGATATAAGCCAAATAACTATAATAATAATAATAATGATAATAATAATTTAAATGTGCCGTTGCTCACAAGTAAAATGTGAAATAATTAGCAGCTTGTTTTAATTAAAATATTTATTTCCCATAATAAGTTCAACAGGGTAGATGTACTTAAGGAAAATGAGACTTCAGTTTCAGATAAATAAAGGCAAATATTGCAAACTACACAAAAGGCAGCCGCTAAAGCGTTTAAGTTTCAAAATAGAACAAACAAAACAGACAAAACTAAATTGTCAATTCCACTTAGAAACAAAATATTAATTCTAAAAATAAATAAATAACAGAAGAACAGACAAAACTGACTAACTTTTGTCAATATCAAATAAACTGAGAACTAAAAGGAAATTCTCAATCTCTCCTTGTTGTAAAGCTTAGCTTTTCAAACAGTTTTAACAGTTACTTTAGTCTGATAAAAGCCGAATGACGAATTAGCGCTTTCAGTCAGAGATTGAGCATGCACCGCTTTATTGTATTTCCAGACTTTCTTTCGGCACAATTTACAGTGCGCGCTACTCTGTTGTTTGTCAGACTTGAAATAGCCGAAATACCTTCACACTACGGAACTTCTATGGCCCTTCTGTTCGACAATCTCTCCGAAATTGGAACCATCATCGGTTTTTTCTTCGGTAACCTTGGCTCACGCTCTCGGTTGATTTTTCTCTAGTCGGCAAACTCATTTCCTTCATTACCTGGGCAGCCCTGGGGTCCGTTCTTCGTACCTCGCTTACTACATCCAAGATCAAATGACACATCCAAGATCAAATCATCGCGCTAACTTTGAGCTCGCTAATCCGGTTCTCCGAACACACCTGTTGTTGACGATTAGTATAGCTGGATGAAGTAATCTGAGATCACTGGGTGGCTTAAAAGGGGCTACGCATCGATAGTAGAAACATTGATCGGCAACCCTGTGATTGGTCGGCGAAGATGTCGAAGGAGCGCGCTCAGTATTTCACGGCAGCAGACCAAGAACTCTTGATTGAGGGATTTCAGGAGTTTCAGAGTTTAATTAAAACGCAGGGGAACACTGCAAAGGCTGCAAAAGCAAGGAGAGAGGGCTGGCAGAAAGTTGCTGACAAATTAAACTCGTAAGTGATCCATGATATTACATTATATCATGTGATATTATATCATACCACATTATATTATATTACATCATATCCTCTTTCACATTAGAGCCACAACAGGACCCACTAGAACATGGGAACAAGTAAAAGTGAAATATAAGAATATTCCACAGAATGGTAATATTTATCACTTATATTGCTTTTAGTCTCTTGAAAAGAGACCCTGGAATAATCTGTTTGTTTGTTTATAACAGCAACCAAGAAAAGGGCAGAGCAAATAAAGACAGGTGGTGGTCCTGCACCCCCTCGTCACACCCCTTTTTGTACTGTGACATTTATTGACATTGTGGGTTTTTTGTGTATAGGTTTACATAACACTCCATCACTTTTACCTGTTCCCATGCAAGAGGTGACTGTAGCATGCACAGTAAATTGGGAGATATATATATATATATATATCTATATATCTATAGAGAGAGAGAGAGAAAGAAAGAAAGTAAATAATACCCTCACGGGCGAATCGATATCTCTCTATGAGCACACCGTCGTGCTGAGCTAAAGGATCCTGTCTATCCCGCAATATACGCTGAATTCTGTAAACTCTCCTTATCAGTCTTGCACCTTCCTTGCTCGCGTACAAACGGACAGGACATGGCTGCAACAGACTTTCCAAATCCACCTTCGCTTTTATAGCCGTGGTCTCTCATCTTGATTACACGAAGTAATTTACTATTACTACTCTAAAATATGAATTACATCTGAAATAATCAAATACATGTAATAGAATGATTACTAGTACATTTCCCTTTTTTAAGGAAATGACCTGTATGTATCTGTATGGAATCAATAAAAGAATCACATACTGCATTATCTTTAGTTACATTGATAATATTTATTTATGGAAAAACAGTGGCGAAATATCGCTGTTGCTTTTGTATAAATGAAGCGGACATACCTGAGTGGCCGCGATCTAATCCTGTTTACATAAAGTAAGCCTGCTCCCGAGCAGGTTTACGCTTACGGATCTGTTGCTATGACAGCAAGTCCCAGATGAGCTTCGGAGAACCGAACGATCCAAGATCACGCGAAATCGTCAACAATCAAATCCGGCTAACTTACTTAGCCAGGTACGAAGAATGGACCCCTGGGCCCTGTTTCAGAAAGCGGGTTTAGAAAACTCAGAGTTAAAAATGATACTCAGGGTTGAGTAACCCCAAACTGTCCAACTCGGAATATTCGGTTTCAGAAAGGCTGATAACAATTAGTTCAATCAACGCGGAGTTGCTTTAACCCCAAGTTAAGCGCGCGCACGAGGATACATAAAGCCCTGATTAGTGGAGCACAGATTAAGCGAGTCACCATGGAGACGGAGGGAAAGAAGGCGCGGTCAATGTATTTTACAGCGCTTGAGGCCGAAATTCTGATGGCAGCATATGCAGATAACATGCAAATTTTGCGGGAAAAAAGTAACACAGCCTCAGCTGCAAAAGAAAGGGAGCATGCATGGCAAAACATAGCCGACAGAGTCAATGCGTGAGTGTTAATTTAAACATTGATCTAGGGATTTCTACCCATTTAACACGTTATTTTATTATATTTAATTTTATTTTATATTTTATACATTTTATTTTGTGATGTGATGTGAGCGCAGGTGCAACCCAAAAGGCCCCAAACGTTCCTGGCAGCAAGTAAAAATGAAATATAAAAATATAGTCCAAACAGGTAAGGTGGAATTGTAGTATGAGCCATAGTGCTTGGTCTGTTTGTCCTATGTAAATCAATTGCAGTTAGAGGCTACATTAATTTTCTTTCTGTAAGCACTTATTTGCAAACTCCTTTGACTACGATGACCTGGATGACTGAGAACCTTCACAGACATATTGAAATTATCTGAGCACATTACAAGTACATATTTGCTATGCTCAAATGTGACCCGTTAGAGCCAACAGAAAAAGCGGAGGCCCGAAAAACAGGTGGGGGTCCTCCACCACCACCACTCACAGAGGCTGAGCAGTTGGCCCTCAGCCAAAACAGTGGGTGCCCTGTGGCTGAAGGCATCTCTGCGGGGACATCTTCTGAGTCAATAACCCCGCAAGACACAAGTGTCTACATAAGAGGTAAATTACTATACTCCATTACTATAATGAAATAATGTGTTAGTTTGAAATGCTACAGGGAACTATGTACCTGTACATTAATGCTGTGGAAAGACTTCCTGTTCACATAGTCTCCTTCATTTACTGAAGGAGCAATGATTGGAATGTGAGTGCCATCTACACAGCCAATCACGCCTGGGAACCCTGAAAATAAATGTAAAATTTAAGTAGTAGTTCAAGTATCACCACATCATGAATTAGGTTTTGTTCATCCTGATACCTGCAATTTTGTGGAATCCCTCTTTGATAAATCTTGTGGGTCTATGACCGGGGAACACCACAAACGAGTACAGGAGACGTTTCAGTGCAACTGTAACATTCCTGACTGCCCGACAGACGGTAGCCTTGGAAACGTGCTCAGCGTCACCAATATTATACAGAAAGCTCCCGTTTGCAAAAAAACGAAGTGCAATACAAATATTATGTACAGAACTGAGAGAATGTCCGCGATGTGTCACATGAGCAATATAAGGCCTGAGGATGTTATTCAAATAAATTATAGATTGTGCTGAAAAACGGTAACGTTCACACAGAAAATCATCAGGAAATGATAAAATGTCCAAACGCGCTCTAATCACTCTCTCCCGGTGGAGAGCTCTGCGGAGAATTTGGGCTTCAACATCTACTGGCTCTTCAAGGCAGGGGCACGCCATGTCTGACACTTCCTACAGTCAGGTTTCCGACAAAGAGGCGGAGAAAGTCAGGGTTAGTTGAAGTAAATTTTTGATACGGGCAACTGCCGGTGTCGCCCGTATCAAAAACCGCTACTGTGTGTGTCACAAGTTAATCTGGCTGTAGGCTATGGCACTTGACCACAGGTGGCGCTGGTTGACTCAACTCCATTTGAGTGCACACAAAGTAAATTGCACGCTTTAGTTGTGCTGCCTTTACTGCTGTGCTTTGATGTCGCTCGTAAGGGTGAAACTCATTGTGAAACGTTTGAGAACCACTGCTACAGAACAATGGAGATTTCCGTTATATGGTAACACCTGCAAATCACGTGACGCCCAGAATTGTACAATACTGATGCTTGAGAGCGCGCGCGTGATGTAAGTATGTGTAGAGTGTTGAGCGCGTGATCAGTGGTGAGAAAAACAACTCACAAAACTTGACCTTTCTATACTCGTGGCTCACTTGCACTTCTAATCTATTCGTTTGCACACTTACGCACACACAGCTGTGGTTTCCTGTTTTGCTACACTCTGGAGAGCCTCGCCTTTAACGGTCTTCTCTCACAGAGAGCAACAGAAAACTTCATTCAGAAAACTTCGAAAAACTCAAGATTGACTGAACTCAGTTCAAAGTTACCTTGACACTTACCTTTAGATGTGAGAGGTAGTGATGGTCCGCTTGAAGCTGACGTTCCGGTGCGTGTGTCAGAAAGATCAACACACTGCTTCAGAAACACTGTGTCGAGGCTTGATTCGTTTGGCAAGAGTCACGTGATTAGTGACGTCTGAAGCTTCATTTAGAACGTACTTTTTTATTGAACTTTATTGAAACACAATGAGTGTAGAACATACAAACAGATGAAGTTTACGAAAGAACAGAACATGAACATACAAAACCAGGAGTAAAAAAAATTATCATATGAGTACGCGAAAAAAATCAACATATATATATTGTTCTGAGAGGCTTTTTGTTGGTTGAGTCTGACATTGATTGTATGTACAATTCCAAATCCTTATAAAAACGCAGAAATATGGTGTTTTATTAATAAACTTGCATTTATGGATAAAAATTTTAGCTAAAAGTATTAACAAATTTATTCTAAAAACCCATTTATCATTCTTCCTGGAGAACTTAAAGAAACAGAATAAAACATTTTCCCATCATCAAGAAAACTCCCTTAAAATATGGACAATAACAAAACTGCTAAATTCCTTCCAGAATCTCTGTGTAGAGGAACAGTACCAAAAAAGATGTGCCACAGTTTCTGGATGATCCCCACAGAAAGTACAATTAGTATTTATGTCTCTTTTAAATGTTACCATATAGTGACTGGCTGGGTAACATTTATGAAGAATTTTATATGAGATTTCCTTCACCTTGTTTATAATTATATATTTATGGGATCATCCAGACTATCTTCCAGGTGATATCTGGAACATGTCGGTTCCACTAAGATAGTATATATATGGGAGAGACACGATATCTTCTTGGAATAAACTACGTATTCTCTTATCGCTGTTAGCCAGTTCTTGTAAAAAGCAGATTGTTCCCACTGCTGACTCAGCTGGATCAGGGAGAGTGACTGAGGTAGATATTGAACTGTCAGTGTTTTTAAATAACATTAAAGTACCTGAGGGTATGGCACCAAGCACCACTGAGAATTCCCAAACACTGATGGGAAAATTATATAGTGTAAGGAATTCATTGTAAGTAAGCAGTACTCCCTCTTTATTAACCAGCTGAGCCACCAATAGGATCCCATTTTGGACCCAAGTTTCCAGGAAAATCTTTTATTTTTAAATAAAATATCTCTGTTGTTCCAGATGAGGTATTTGTGTGGTGAGAAGTTGTGTTTATAAATGAGGGTCCACGCTAAGAGGGCCTGCTTATGGTTGCTTATGGTTTTTCCATATAAAATTAAAGAGCATGCGGTCAATGACTTTACTAATCTTCTTATCCAGATGTAAGGAGAGAGCAGCATGTGCCAGTCGGGATATCCCTTCAGCTTTAGTAATTAACACTGTACCTGTCAGAGATAAATCCCTTTGCAGCCACTGGTTGAAGTTTTGTCATGTTTTTTGTATAATCAGAGTGAAGTTTGACGAGCATCTTGACTTTTGGTCTTTGGATATTAACAGTCCTGGGTATGTGACTTCTTGTTTAACAGAAATGTTACAGATAGCATTTGCAGTGCAGCCTTTAATTGCTAGTAATTCATATTTTTTTAGATTTAGACATAAACCAGATGCCTCAGAGAAATCACTAATAACACTAAGGGCTGGACGGATTTGATTTGCATTCTTCAAGAAGAGTGTGGTGTCATCAGCTAGCTGGCTGATGATGAGCTCCTTATCAGCTATGGTGATTCCTTGTATAACAGGTCAAATCTCGGCGTGGAGCCGTTAATCATTTTAATTGAGCTATTGCCATTCGTGTGAAAAATAAATTGATGTTCAATTGTATCAAAAGCCTTTTAAAAATCCAGGAAGAGAATGAAGCTATTATCAGATACCAAATCAGAGTAATCAAGTAGATCTAAAACCAGTCTAATGTTATTAGAAATGTGTCTATTTCTCATAAAGCCTGATTGTGTCTCATCGATAATTGTATCCAAGAACTCTTTAATTCTGTTATCAAGTACTAAAGCCATAATCTCATAGTCATTATTGAGCAGACAGATGGGTCTCCAATTATCAATAAGAAGGAAGTCTTTGTTTGGCTTTAGAATAAGTGTTATGAGACCCTGAGTAAGAGTAGGAGGGAGGGTGTTATTCTCTATACTTTCTATGAAAACCTGCAGTAAGAACGGAGCCAGGAGATTAGAAAATGATTTATAAAACTCTGCATTTAAACCATCTGTGCCATCTGAGACAGAAATTAATTCTTTCTTCTAAGGAGTCAAGTAATTTACCATTTTCAGTTTTATTAATGTAACCACATATATTTACTGTTGTAGGAGCCATGAGTTGCTCTTTTTTGACTAAGTGGGTTGGTTTAAATGGACTCACTGTATTGGTGCACGGGTGTGGGGCGTGTCTCATGGGTGTGGTAGAGGATAAATGTGGTTGCACTCACCTGTTCACCACACCTGATGTTGATGAGCAGAAAGGTAGGGTGAGCATGAGGCAAAACTTTCTGTTGACTGCAGCTTGAGCGCAGCTTGAATGATTTTGAAGTAGTGATGGGTAGATGAGGCATCGTGAAGCGTTTCAGCACTGTAGAGATTAAAAGGATATTTTGCTGCCATTTCTGCTGCCATTTTTATGATCATTATTACTATTCCATTAATTATTAATATTGATATTGTATTTGGATGTTTAAACATATTGGCACCCAATTAAGCTTTTATTACAGGTCCAAGAAGAACCACTTTAAACTGTTGAGTTGAATCTATAATTCTAAAGGCTTTTGAATGTTTTTATATTCTTACACTGAAGTCTTCAGTGGGTGAGAAACTGAGCTGCAGGGACAGGAAATATACTCTGTGCCAAAATGAGACAGGAAACACTTCTGCAAGGCTTGCTGAAGTGAAACTGAAAGCAGTCTGAGTTGGTTTGTCATTTTATTATGCATTTATATTTTTGATTAAGCTTTGATTAAGCTTTAAGTAGTTGTATTAGATTGGAACATTTGTTTTATATATTTTACATATAAGTCAAGATCAGTACACACAGGATGGCCTTAGCCTGGGTGCCTAAGCTGAGGTCAATCAAAGTGCAGCGTGAGGATCACACATGTACAGACATACACACACATAGTTTCAGTTGTGGACGGGCTGGCCTTCTGTCTGGTGGAAAGGTTACAAGGTTTAGCTGATGAAGTGAAGGGTGAAACAAAGGGCAGCAGAAGCTGACACCCACATACACACACACACATATCATTTATATAGGTAAGAGTTTAATCATGTTTTGCTTGCAACTGCAAAGTTGTGCCTGCATGAGTGACAGTTTGTGCAGAACGTGGACCTGATGTTCCAGACAGATAAGCCTGGGCAGGATGGTGACAGGAAGCACCTGGGTTCGAGCCGAAGACGGTGTTCTTTAAACTGTGTCAAGGGTTGACTGAACGGTTGTGGTTTTGGATTGACGTATGCTGTATTGAGTCTGCTTGGCAACAGAAACCCTATAAAGTCTTTGTTCTGACTATTATAAGACAGTTCAACACTGAATCTGCACAGTGTTGGACTCCACATGTGTATTCATTAAAATGTCGTCTAATTGCACACGGCAGGATCTGTGGTCATTATTTTTGGTCTTCCTCCTCAATTTCTGAACCCTTAACAGCACATTCCCCAAACTGTATCGATACTGTGTCGACACAGTGTTGCTGTTTTGCTCCATACTGACACCTGCTGGACCTTAATTATCATTGCAGGCAACTTACTTTAGACTCACAACAGACACTGAATCAATGACCTAGTCATACTTGTATACACTGTAAGGTACTTTCCATGGAATCATTTTATATCTTTTACATTGCAAATATTGTAGACATCTTATATAATATATTGTGAATGACATTAAGTGAAAATTAAAATGAAAGTATTGTGAATGTAATATTACCCATTTAAATGTTATTGACTCAGAGTTTATTATAAATTTCTATTCAGAAAAATAAGTTTATCCAATGTTTTTGCATTCAGTCTATTGCGTTATTTTGACACCATTTCCCCAGCTTTGGAAAACACACGCTCACAGGGCACAGATGAAGCTGGGGTACACAAAAACTGTAAAGCCAGGTGGAAAAGGTTCAGATAAGATGTCTTCCTATTCCCCCAGTACGTTAAAGGATCCTCTGATCTTGGAATGTTTCTCTCCGACACTCTCCACAATACTAAGGGGTTGGCAGTCCCTTATAATAAAATTCAGGACTACCTGGTCCAGAACAGTCTAAATAAATAATAAATAAATAAATAATAAAACACATATTATTAAAAAAGTCATGATAAAGCTGTTCAGTGTCAATATGGGCCGACCTGTGTTCATTCTCGGTGTGTTTGTCTCCTCATTTTCATGTTTGGCTGCCTAAACACTGAGGAGGTGCTTTTGTTTGTGTAAGAAAGCAGAACAGATGCGACATTTAACCTGCATAAAATGAAATAAATAATTTACACTGCAAGTCACATTGCTGTTTTTCCTATTCTGATAGATTACACTGAAACAAAGACAGGCAAACTATTCCCTTATGTGCAGTTAAAAGATCAAAATGATCCCACACAGCAGAAACATTTCTTTTTCTTTCGGGCTCCATTTTGTTATGGAGAGATGTGTATTTTTTTTTTTTTTTATCTTTGCGAGGGTAACTTTGTGTTTTTTGGTGGCGACTCATTCTGTTGGCAGATGCGGATGCGGTACCTTTTAAACACAGTTTGGCACGTTGGCAATGAGCGATACAGCAGCTGTATCGATCACGTGACTTTTTCTTAAAGCGACGCACGCACCGATACAGGTTTCGCTCTGTGAGCTTGATACATGCGTCGGTGCGTCAGTGTTGCTGGACCCATCACTATTTTGAAGTATTTTGACTGTAACTTGATGGTTTTTTGTATATTTGTGCACTAATTGATGCCATAGGCCAAGTTGTTATTTGGCATACTAATTGGTGCCAATTGGTAATTGGTGGTGAGTTGCAGTTATTTGTTTGTGCAGTCTGTGCATTTGTGTAATTGTTAATCCCATGTGCTGATTTGTATATTGGACAGTTGCATGCGGAATAAAAGGAGCAAATGGTACAGACGTGTATTTTATGCGTTTATTGTTGCACGTCATCTGTGTCCTCATGTTTAGCCTGCCACGGCCGTAGGTTGGAGGAGTCGCAACAACTGTAATGAAAGTACTGTTATTGTGTCTAATTATTGAACAAAGGTAGTGATTGTCCTGCAGGTAGGGGGATGTTTTGCATCCCTGTAGACTTGGGAGGTGAACTGCACAACGATGCCTCTGGGTCTGGTGCTATTTTGGCGCTTGGCTCCGAGTCGGTGTACGGTGTCGATGGCGTCAGGCAGCCTGTGATTTTGTTCTGCCAGAACAGATCGGCATATCTCTATCACCTTTCCCCTTACGTCTTCTTTCTCAGTCTCCTTGACTCCATGTAGTCTGAGATTCCAACTCCTGGAATATCTTTCCAGCTCAGATATTCCCTGATGGCCATTGTCCACCCAGCCTTCCTCTTTAGTTAGTTTTTTTTCCAGGTCACAAAATTTTCCCCTTCATGTCTTTCATTTCCGCGCACACGAAATCAATCATCTTTTTGAGACCCTCAGTCTTTATCGTATTATCTCCAGTGATGGGAATAACGGGGTTACAAGTAACGGCGTTACTAACGGCGTTACTTTTTTTAAGTAACGAGTAATCTAACTACTTACTATTCCTATCGTTACTACGCCGTTACAGTTACTAACAAGAAAATGCGGTCCGTTACTATTTTTCAACAAACAGATGGTTGAAGCTGTGTTCAGCTTACCGCATCTTATATCAGTTGCACGGAAGTAGCTGTAAGTAATCTGAACGCTACAGCTTTAAGCAGCTGCGCGCTCCCGCGGACGGTAATCACGATCACTGTCTAGCACAACACCTGGAGCTCAGGGGGCAAAACAATCGCATGAGTGCTGCTGTTTGACTGAGGAAGAATAAAGTAGTCGTGGTAAGTCAATCACATGACCACTTAAAGACAAAGCAACAAAGTGATATATACCAGTTTTAAATTGTGTTGATAGGCCACGTAAAACCAGAGTTGTGATAAACAAGATATACGCGGCGTTTTTTCCTCAATAGTTTTGTCACGTTTACTGTCTAACGACAGCGCAGCGAGACCTCTCTGCTTATGAGCAAAAAAAGAAAAAGTGAAGTTTTAGGAATGACGGCGAGAGAGAGACAGTTTTGAGATGTGAGAGATTTGTGACATTTAGCGTGTTTGGAGTGTGTAGTTAATGTGTTGTCTTGTGTAGTTAGTGTGTAGTGTTGTGGATAGTTTTGTGTTGTGTGTCAGAACAATGAGGCGACTGCTGTCTCCAGGTAGAAACAGGAGTGATACACCTGCTGCTGTCAGACCTGCAGGTATCAGGCTGTGATGTTCTCCTTTATAGTGGACAGAAATATTTGGAGTGACACAAATAATTTGTGTGGCATCTTATTGAATGCAGAACAGCTGATTGGTCTGTAAATAGTTTGAAATGGTTATAAAAAAGGGGTAAAAGGTAAATTGCTGCAAATAACTTTGTTGTTTGCAAAACTTTTTCATATAATTTTAAAATTGTCATTTTATATTTGCATTTAAAATTATGAAGTATGATTCATTAAATATGTTTGTGGTTGTTACAGTAAAATGTATAACATTTTCTATCCGGAATTTATGTTTTTGTCTGATTTTAGATCAATTTTGTTAGCACAGAATGTCAAAATGAAAACATGACTGTAAATTCAGCCACTTTAGGTTGTGCTGAAAAGAATGATGCCAAAGAAGGCAAAGTAAATCATTTTTAAAGGGAAAATCAAAAGTAGTTAAAAATGGCCAATTATCCCCTCGAGCCCAGAGAGTTAAATGTTTTTTTTTAAAAGTAACACAATAGTTACTTTTCAAGTATTTAATTACTTTTAGAATTTTGTAACTCAGTTACTAAGTGACTTATTTGAAGAAGTATCTAGTAACTATAATTAATTACTTTTTTAAAAATGACTTGCCAATACTGTTTATAAGGAAGTGAATAATTCGAAGGATTTGTGGAGTGTTCTGATGGTGAGAGATAGCAAACCACAGATCGTTCTATTGCAACACGTTCTCACTCCAAACTCGTCAAATGTGTGACGCATGGTCAGGCTCCCTCTGCTTCACTTATCGACGCGCAGGGTACCCCCCTCGCGTCGAGAACTGACGTGCAGGGTCCTCCTATTGAATACTATAGAGCTCCCTAAACGTTGTTTATTGACGGCAAGAGATTTCCGCGGAAGAGCCTGTTGCATATATTTCCGAAATCACACTGTAGTGACATATAATGAACACAATATACTATATAATGTAAGCAACTACCTGAGAAACAGCAGATACAGCAGATAAATTAATTATAGGCTATTACTTTTGTATCGTTTATTGCATTTACGGAGGGAGAGGTGTATGCCGGGTAATGGCACAGCTAGCGACTGGGTGACTTTATTCACCTGCTTCAGATGTTATCAGTCCATCAGGCGTTATTAGCAGAAATCAGTCCCATAGATATGGGCCATCTCCCGCTAGATTGTTCAGAAGCTTTTTGTCGTCCATCCATTTGGAGGATCACTAACAGGAGGGTGGAAGACTCCAGAATCCACTCTGGCTGGAATCCGGTGGATACAGCAGTGTTTACAGGTAAGACCATTTAAACGTGTAGTGGCAATTCCTTTACTTTTGACAAACCAAACGTCCCACAATTTGAAGTCCACAAGCCACTGCTGCGCTGAGATAATGTTTCGTACGCAGGCAAAAGAAGTCCACTGTCCAAACTTGAAAGTTGAGTTTTTTATGGTTTATTTATCCAGTTTGGCAAGAAATAACAAGATCCTTCCTGCCGCTTCTCCTGCTCTGGTAAAAAACCATAGGCCCACCCCTGTGCATGCTGGTCCTATTCCAGTCTCTTTATTTATAGAAACAAAATGGCTCTACAGCTCTTACTGACTAATTTAACAAAGTAACAACAAACAAACAAAACACTGACACAAAATATTAACCGACAAATAAACTTGTAAATAAACCCCAAAATATAAGTAAACTAACAACAAACTTTAACTAATCTCAAAATAATAAAAAATAAAGAACAAATAGCTCCAACAAAATGGACAGAATGACTATTAAAAGTCAGCGAGTTTCAAAAATGTTAATGTGGTTATGTTAGTAATACAGTGAGTGCTAATATAATATGGAAGACCACAAGAGCCACGCGCATCGAAATAAAAAATTCTGTGCTTAATTAATGAATTGTAGAATAAAATCTGCATTTATAAATTCATTTTTGAATTCCAATTTAATAAATAGATTTTTAAAATGGTTTTTAAGTCTTCATTTCAAAAATCTTTTTCGAATTGCACTTTAATAAACTGGATTTCAAAATCCATTTCCCTTTCCTGTTCGCTCATGGATTATTATGTTGGGCTCAGATCTACCCCCCGGCCCAATCCCTTTTTGTCCCCCATAAACCCCCCACCAGAGCAGCCAAAGGTTCGCCATCGAGCCCTGCCCTCAGAGCAATCGAAGTTCCACTGCCCAGCCTCGCCCCCCCTTAGTTCCTCCTTACCACCTTCATGCTCTGTCTCCGCAGTCTGATGTGTGACGTGTGGAGGGTCCGGGCTGCGAGAATTATGGCAGTGGTGACTTTTCCCAGGAGAAGCTGGGACCCTGTTTACTAGAAAGTTTTAAAATTTCTGTACTTTTAGGTGACAGAAGGAGACATGTGGCCTGGTCAAAACACAGAGAGCTGCACTCTAAAAGATCTTTAAATATAGTAAACATACCTTGTGTGCCACAGACTGCTCCCAAACACGAGGGGGCAAATAATACCTCTAAAACACTTAAGCTGGCCTTATTAAACGTTAGATCTTTAGCTGGGAAAACATTTTTAATTAATGATTTAATCACTGAGCACAGCTTTGATTTTATGTTTTTAACTGAAACTTGGTTGGACCAAGGTAACAGTGGAGCTGTTCTCATCGAGACGACCCCTCCTAACTACAGTTTTATCAGTGAGGCCAGGGTGAGCAGGAGAGGAGGAGGGGTTGCTGTCTTATTTAATGAATCATTTCAATGTAAGCAGCTATCTCTTGGAAGTTTTCAGTCTTTTGAATATGTGGCTTTACAGCTGAAGGCCCCATCCAAAGCTGTGTTTCTTAATGTTTACAGGCCTTCCAAATACTGCACAGACTTTTTTAATGACCTCAGTGAACTGCTGTCTGTGATCTGTGTTGATTTCGACTGTGTAATTATTGTTGGGGATTTTAACATCCATGTAGACAACCCTCAGGACAAAGGGAGTAAAGACCTGAGTAACACTCTGGGCAACTTTGGGCTGACTCAGCATGTAACAGAGGCCACACATAATAGAGGACACACTCTTGACCTACTGATCTCCAAGGGCCTGAGCATTTCAAAGGTTACTGTGTCTGATGTGGGCCTGTCTGACCATTACTGTGTTTTCTTTGAAAGTAAAATTTCAGCCCACACAAATATATCAACAGCAGTGATCACAAAACGGTGTATAACTGAACACAGTAGTGAGATCTTTAACCAGGTCTTCCCATTAACACCTGACCTGTCCAGAGGTTCAGTCAATGAGCTCGTCAATAGCTTCAATGCTAAAATGTCAAATGTAATGGACACTATTGCTCCCATTAAGGTGAAGGTTATCCCTGGAAGGAAAAAGTCTCCATGGAGAAACTCCACACTGGTGAAAAATGAAAAAAGAGAGTGTAGGAAAGCTGAGCGCAGATGGAGAAAAACAAACCTCCAGGTTCATTATAACATCTATAAAGAGAAACTTCACAATTATAATTTACAACTGAGGAGTGCAAGGAGGTCCTACTTCTCTGACATCATCACTAAAAACAGTCATAATGCTCGGGTCTTATTTTCTACAGTTGACAGGCTAACAAACCCTCCTGTGTTAGTGGCAGCTGAACTTCACTCAACCATGGCCTGCAATGACTTTGCCAAATTCTTCACAGAAAAAATCCAAACGATTAGACAAGCAATTAGTACTTCAACAGCAGATCCAGGATATGTACTGTGTCCACCAAAAACTGTTTAAACACCATCAAACAGTTTCACCCTATTAACAGCAAAGACCTGGAGGACATCTTAGGTCAACTGAACTCCTCTTGCTGTTTAGATGTCCTGCCAACAAGTTTTTTCAAAAAGGTCACAAAGACTTTGGAGTCACACCTGTTACAGATCATCAACTTTTCTTTAATGTCAGGTGTGTTTCCAGAATCACTAAAAACTGCTGTAATAAAACCTATACTGAAAAAGGACAATCTTGACAAGACACAAATGAACAACTACAGGCCAATCTCAAATCTGCCATTTTTAAGTAAGATTATTGAAAAAGCAGTTTCTCAACAGCTCAATTACTTCTTAAAACAGAATAACTGCTATGATGCCTTCCAGTCAGGTTTTAGACAGAACCACAGCACTGAAACCGCTCTGACCAAAGTGTTTAATGACATATGTCTGAATACAGACAGTGGAAAAATGTCAGTCTTAGTTATACTGGATCTCAGTGCAGCATTTCATACAGTTGACCACAACATATTACTCAAACGACTGGAGAATTGGGCAGGTCTTTCAGGAACTGTACTAAACTGGTTCAAAACATATTTAGAAAACAGGAAATACTTTGTATCAATAGGCAACTTCACATCTGAGCAGACAAGTATCACATGTGGAGTTCCCCAAGGTTCCATCTTGGGACCCCTTCTGTTTAACATTTACATGCTCCCACTGGCACAGATTATAAAGAACAACAAAATAAACTATCACAGCTATGCAGATGACACACACATTTATATCACAATGTCACCAGGAGACCGAGGCCCTGTACAGGCTCTTGGTAAATGCATTGAGGAAATTAATGACTGGTTGTGCCACAATTTTCTCCAGCTAAACAAAAACAAAACCGAGGTAAAAGTCTTTGGTGCCAAAGAAAAACGATTACAGGTCACCAGACAACTTCAATCTATATACCTAAAAACCACAAACCAGGCGAGAAATTTGGGTGTAGTGATGGATGCAGACCTAAACTTAGAAAAACACATTAAGACAATAACAAAATCAGCTTACTATCACCTCAAGAATATTTCAAGGATAAAAGATCTGATGTCTCAACAGGACCTGGAAAAACTAGTCCATGCATTCATCTTTAGCAGGCTTGACTACTGTAACAGCATCTTTACAGGTCTACCTAAAAAATTAGTCAGACAACTACAGCTCATTCAGAACTTTGCTGCTCGAGTCCTCACTAAGACCAAAAAAGTGGACCACATCAGTCCAGCTCTGAGGTCTCTACACTGGCTCCCTGTCCGTCAGAGGATAGACTTTAAAGTTCTGATGCTGGTCTTTAAAGCTCTGAATGGTTTAGGACCAAAATACATCAGTGACCTCCTGACCCAGTATGAACCTTCCAGATCCCTCAGGTCATCTGGATCCGGTCTGTTATCAGTCCCCAGAGTCAGAACCAGACACGGAGAAGCTGCATTCAGCTTTTATGCTCCTTATATCTGGAACAAACTCCCAGAAAGCCTCAGATCAGCTGAAACACTCAGTTTATTTAAATCCAGGTTGAAGACTCACCTGTTCTCAGCTGCATTTGAATAAAGCACCAAATCCACACTTGAGCTTAAATTTCAAAACCTTGGGTACACAGCCCCAAGTGCGATAGGAGAAGGATCGTTGAATGCGAGAGGAACTGACCTGAAAGATAGGATCATGGCCAAGCTTGAAACCTGGATCCCCCGTAGCCGGTTACCAAGATTACGTGAAGTATCCTCAGAAGGTCTGCTAGATGATGTTAATGCAGCATTATGGACGATACCTGCAACCACGATTACCGACACTAACAAGCTGATCTACACTACGGCAGCAGTGATCAGTGAGATGCTTGGCTACAAGTTGAACAGCCACAAGGGGCAGTACCCTCCATGGAGAAGGAGGCTAGAGGGCAAGATCAAAGTAGCACAGAGGGAGGTTAGCCAACTAACGGAGTTGCAGAAAGGCGCGACAAAGAAGGTGCATAAGAAATACAGCAAGCTTTCCATACCTGAGGCCTTGGAAACTGCCAAGCAAAGACTCACAGCCTTGGCCAGCCACTTGAGGAGGTACACCAGAGAGATAGAAGGCAGGAGAACAAACCAGCTGTTCTCCACAGAACCAGCAAGGGTGTACTCTCAGTGACAAGGGAACAATAAGAGAACAGCACCACCAAGGCTGGAAGAGCATATGGGAGAAGGACGCAACCCATAACGGCAATGCTCAGTGGCTAGTGGATCTGAGGGCAGACCATAGCGACCTCCCTGAACAGGGTCCAGTAACCATCACAGTGGCAGATATCCAAGAAAGGGTCTCCAGTATGAAGAGTTGGACAGCACCAGGGCCCGACATGGTTCACGCCTACTGGCTGAAGAAGCTGACTGCACTCCACGAGCGTCTGGCTGCACAAATGAACCAGCTGCTAGTTAACGAGAGACACCCGGAATGGCTAACCGAAGGTTGGACGGTCCTGATCCCCAAGGACCCCAAGAAGGGACCAGTCCCATCCAACTACCGACCAATTACCTGCCTCAGTACTACATGGAAGCTCCTGTCAGGCATCATATCGGCTAAGATGAACAGGCACATGGGTCAATACATGAGCGGGGCACAGAAAGGGATTGGCAAGAATACCAGAGGCGCAAAACACCAGCTACTGGTAGACAGAACAGTAAGCCGAGACTGCAAGACCAGACTGACCTGATCCCCAAGGACCCCAAGAAGGGACCGGTCCCATCCAACTACCGACCAATTACCTGCCTCAGTACTACATGGAAGCTCCTGTCAGGCATCATATCGGCTAAGATGAACAGGCACATGGGTCAATACATGAGCGGGGCACAGAAAGGGATTGGCAAGAATACCAGAGGCGCAAAACACCAGCTACTGGTAGACAGAACAGTCAGCCGAGACTGCAAGACCAGACTGACCAACCTGTGCACTGCCTGGATTGATTACAAGAAGGCCTATGACTCAATGCCCCACAGCTGGATACTGGGATGCCTAGAATTGTACAAGATCAACAGGACCCTAAGAGTCTTCATCAGGAACTCAATGGGGATGTGGCGTACAACACTAGAGGCCAACTCCAAGCCCATAGCACAAGTCACCATCAAGTGCGGGATCTACCAAGGAGATGCTCTGCCCCCACTGCTGTTCTGCATAGGCCTGAACCCCCTCAGTGAGATCATTAACAAGACTGGCTACGGATACCGACTACGAAACAGAGCGGTTGTCAGCCACCTCCTGTACATGGATGACATCAAGCTGTATGCCAAGAGTGAACAAGACATCGATTCACTGATCCACACTACCAGGCTATAGAGCAATGACATTGGAATGTTGTTCGGACTGGAGAAGTGTAGTCGGATGGTAACAAAGAGAGGGAAGGTAGTCAGAACTGAGGGAATTGAACTACCAGAAGGCAACATTGCAGACATAGAGGACAGTTACAAGTACCTGGGGATCCCGCAGGCGAATGGGAACCATGAAGAGGCCGCTAGAAAGGCTGCAACCACCAAGTACCTGCAGAGGGTCAGGCAAGTCCTGAGGACTCAGCTGAACGGTAAGAACAAGATCCGGGCTATCAACACCTACGCTCTGCCCGTGATCAGGTACCCTGCTGGGGTAATAGGCTGGCCAAAGGAGGAGATAGAAGCCACTGACATAAAGACAAGAAAGCTCCTGACCATGCATGGAGGGTTTCACCCCAAGTCCAGCACCCTGAGGCTGTACGCTAAGCGGAAGGAAGGGGGCCGGGGACTGGTGAGTGTCAGCACCACAGTCCAGGATGAGACAACGAACATCCAAGAATACATTGGGAAGATGGCCCCAACTGACCGAGTGCTCAGTGAATACCTCAGGCAGCAGAAACCCAAGAAAGAGGAGGGAGACGAGGAACCATCATGGAAGGACAGGCCCCTGCACGGTATGTACCACCGGCAGATAGAGGAGGTGGCTGATATCCAGAAATCCTACCAGTGGCTGGACAAAGCTGGACTGAAAGACAGCACAGAGGCACTAATCATGGCAGCACAAGAACAAGCTCTGAGTACAAGATCCATAGAGGCTGGGGTCTATCACACCAGGCAAGACCCCAGGTGCAGGCTGTGTAAAGATGCCCCAGAGACAATCCAGCACATAACAGCAGGGTGCAAGATGCTAGCAGGCAAGGCATACATGGAACGCCATAACCAAGTGGCCGGCATAGTGTACAGGAACATCTGTGCCAAGTATAACCTGGAAGTCCCAAGGTCAAAATGGGAGATGCCCCCAAGGGTGGTGGAGAATGACCGAGCTAAGATCCTGTGGGACTTCCAGATACAGACAGACAAAATGGTGGTGGCTAACCAACCGGACATAGTGGTGGTAGACAAACAGGAGAAGACGGCCGTAGTGATTGATGTAGCGGTTCCGAATGACAGCAACATCAGGAAGAAGGAACATGAGAAGCTGGAGAAATACCAAGGGCTCAGAGAAGAGCTCGAGAGGATGTGGAGGGTGAAGGTAACGGTGGTCCCCATGGTAATCGGAGCACTAGGTGCGGTGACTCCCAAGCTAGGCGAGTGGCTCCAGCAGATCCCGGGAACAACATAGGAGAGATCTCTGTCCAGAAGAGCGCAGTCCTGGGAACAGCTAAGATACTGCGCAGGACCCTCAAGCTCCCAGGCCTCTGGTAGAGGACCCGAGCTTGAAGGATAAACCCCCCACAGGGGCGCCGCATATATACCGCCTGCATATATACACATATATATATGTGTATATATGTATATACACATATATATACATATATGTATATGTATATATGTAAATATAAAAAACAGCAGTGACCTATTTATATTTTCCATCACCTTAAATCTTCACTCAAAGTACCTTTGACAGTGTATTTATAGATGTATTATACATAAGAGACAAATATTGTTCGTTTAATATGTTGGCATTATTACATTTGGCTCAATGCTTACATGTATGTGTAAAAACATAATGTACAAGCTGTGATAACTGTTTCTGATAGAATGAAGAGTAGACTGATATATTAAATATTCCTTTATTGGGTGAGAAAATCAGACCATGTCATAACTGCTTTAAGTCACACAGAATAGATATCAGAGCCTTAGGCTATGTCCACACGTACCCGGGTATTTTTGAAAACGCAGATTTTTCTATGCGTTTGCACCTTTCGTCCACACGTAAACGGCGTTTTCGGTCACTGAAAACGGAGATTTCTAAAAACTCCGGCCAGGGTGGATATTTTCTAAAACTCCGTTTTTGCATTTACGTGTGGACGAGAAAAACGGAGAAAACGCAGTGTCAAAGGTGTGCGCCTTTTTTGACGTCACAGTGTGCGCCACGTTGTTGTTTCGGTGAAATGAATTTCTACAATACTGTTACTGTTAATTGTACTCTCTGCAGTGTTTAAATGCTTACATATACACACACAGTTACTGTCCCTCCACACATACGACTCGGTTCTGCTTCTATGCCCCAGCTTTGTTTACTATTTCCCACCGAGGCTTCTAGACTTCTGATTGGCCAACATTTCTACACGGTTAGGAATATATCGCCACCTGCTGCTTTGGCATGTTCCTAGCAGCGTTTTCCTTCATTTCTGCCTTTACGTGTGGACGGGATTATTTTTTAAAACGAAAACGGAAAATCTCCGTTTTCAAAAATACCCGTGTACGTGTGGACATAGCCATAAACAGGCTGACTTCTGCTAAATGGGTCAAACTGGGCAGAAAGTACACAAACACATAACATCCTTATAGAATATGATGTAACACTATAGATCAACTTACCTCAGAATATATAAAGCATATAAACAATTACAGCAATATGATACAACAAACACAGCAGTACTACTAATCCAAAATACTCAAAGCTTCATAGAACTGAAACAAACATTTATTTTTAGCTCCATTCTGCTGCTGATACATACTTTAGGTTTCTGAATATTAAACTTGTTGCTGCCTTTCATAGTGTGTAACTTGAAGGCTCTGAGTACTTTCTCCCACACTGAAAACACTGGAATGATAAAATTATTTGAACATTACCTAATAAGACTGATTCAGGACAGACAATTAGTTATGTTAAACTTTCCTAGCAGTCCTTCACAAACAGGGAACAGTCTGTCTATTCTCTCCATCTGTCAGCTGCTGCTGACTCTTCCTCCTCCTCTTCCTCACACACTGCTGAGTTTGTCCTGGTGGATCATCAGGGGTGCAAAGCCTCACAGATGATGTGTAGCAGTGGGTCCCTCAGTCTGTCCTCACTCTGGACACTTGCAGTTGTCACACATGGAAATCAAATGTGTGATAAGCTGCAGGATTCAAACACAAGTGTAACTTATAAATACATGTTCATACTTTTATTCCACAATCAGAGAGAAAGAAACAGAGAGAGAGTGCAGGACAGACAGACAGGTGACAGTCTCAGGTGTATACACTGCTACAAAACAGCACAGAGAAGGAGGAACCCACCCACCACTTTAATCACACTCTAGATCTTGTTTTAACATATGGCATAGAAACTGAATATTTAACAGTGTTTCCTGAAAACCCTCTGCTGTCTGATCATTTCCTGATAACATTTACATTTACAATAATTGATTACACAGCAGTGGAGAGTAGACTTTATCAAAGTAGATGTCTTTCTGAAAGTGCTGTAACTAAGTTTAAGAATATAATCCACCCACTGTTATCATCTTCAATGCCCTGTACCAACATAGAGCAGAGCAGCTATCTGAACGCTACTCCAACAGAGGTCGATTATCTTGTTAATAATTTTACCTCCTCACTACGTACGACTCTGGATACTGTAGCTCCTGTGAAAACTAAGGCCTCAAATCCAAAGTCCCTGACTCCGTGGTATAATTCTCAAACACGTAGCCTAAAGCAGATAACTCGTAAGCTGGAGAGGAAATGGCGTGTCACAAATTTAGAGGATCATCATTTAGCCTGGAGAAATAGTTTGCTACTTTATAAGAAAGCCCTCCGCAAAGCCAGAACATCTTACTATTCGTCACTGATTGAAGAAAATAAGAACAACCCCAGGTTTCTCTTCAGCACTGTAGCCAGGCTGACAAAAAGTCAGAGCTCTACTGAGCCAACCATCCCTTTAACGTTAACTAGTAATGACTTCATGAACTTCTTCACAAATAAAATTTTTATCATTAGAGAAAAAATTACCAATAATCATCCCACAGATGTAATATTATCTACAGCTACTCTTAGTACCATCAATGTTAAGTTAGACTCTTTTTCTCCAATTGATCTTTCTGAGTTAACTTCAATAATTAATTCCTCCAAACCATCAACGTGTCTTTTAGACCCCATTCCTACAAAACTGCTCAAAGAAGTCCTGCCATTAATTAATTCTTCGATCTTAAATATGATCAACCTATCTCTAATAATCGGCTATGTACCACAGGCCTTCAAGGTGGCTGTAGTTAAACCTTTACTTAAAAAGCCATCTCTAGACCCAGCTGTCTTAGCTAATTATAGGCCAATCTCCAACCTTCCTTTCATATCAAAAATCCTTGAAAGAGTAGTTGTCAAACAGCTAACTGATCATCTGCAGAGGAATGGCTTATTTGAAGCGTTTCAGTCAGGTTTCAGAGCTCATCACAGCACAGAAACAGCTTTAGTGAAGGTTACAAATGATCTTCTTATGGCCTCTGACAGTGGACTCATCTCTGTGCTTGTCCTGCTAGACCTCAGTGCTGCGTTCGATACTGTTGACCATAATATCCTATTAGAGCGATTAGAACATGCTGTAGGTATTACAGGTACTGCACTGCAGTGGTTTGTATCATATCTATCTAATAGACTCCAGTTTGTACATGTAAATGGAGAGTCCTCTTCAGACACTAAGGTCAATTATGGTGTTCCACAGGGTTCAGTGCTAGGACCAATTCTATTTACATTATACATGCTTCCCCTAGGCAACATCATTAGAAGACATAGCATAAATTTTCACTGCTATGCAGATGACACGCAGCTCTATCTATCCATGAAGCCAGGTAACACACACCAATTAGTTAAACTGCAGGAATGTCTTAAAGACATAAAGACCTGGATGGCCGCTAACTTTCTGCTTCTTAATTCAGATAAAACTGAGGTTATTGTACTCGGCCCTGAAAATCTTAGAAATATGGTATCTAAGCAGATTCTTACTCTGGATGGCATTACCTTGGCCTCCAGTAACACTGTGAGAAACCTTGGAGTCATTTTTGACCAGGACATGTCCTTCAATGCACATATTAAACAAATATGTAAGACTGCTTTCTTCCATTTGCGCAACATCTCTAAAATTAGAAATATCCTGTCTCAGAGTGATGCTGAAAAACTAGTTCATGCATTTATTACTTCCAGGCTGGACTACTGTAATTCACTATTATCAGGAAGTCCTAAAAACTCGCTGAGAAGCCTTCAGCTAATCCAAAATGCTGCAGCAAGAGTCCTGACAGGGACTAGAAAGAGAGAGCATATTTCTCCTGTTTTGGCTTCCCTTCATTGGCTTCCTGTTAAATCCAGAATTGAATTCAAAATCCTGCTCCTCACATACAAGGTCTTAAATAATCAGGCCCCATCTTATCTTAATGACCTTGTAGTACCATATCACCCTATTAGAGCACTTCGCTCTTGCACTGCAGGCCTACTTGTTGTTCCTAGAGTATTTAAAAGTAGAATGGGAGGCAGAGCCTTCAGTTTTCAGGCCCCTCTTCTGTGGAACCAACTTCCAGTTTGGATTCGGGAGACAGACACTATCTCTACTTTCAAGATTAGGCTTAAAACTTTCCTTTTTGCTAAAGCATATAGTTAGGGCTGGACCAGGTGACCCTGAATCCTCCCTTAGTTATGCTGCAATAGACGTAGGCTGCCGGGGATTCCCATGATGCATTGAGTTTTTCCCTTCCAGTCACCTTTCTCACTCACTATGTGCTAATAGACCTCTCTGCATCGAATCATATCTGTTATTAATCTCTGTCTCTCTTCCACAGCATGTCTTTCATCCTGTTTTCCTTCTTTCACCCCAACCGGTCGCAGCAGATGGCCGCCCCTCCCTGAGCCTGGTTCTGCCGGAGGTTTCTTCCTGTTAAAAGGGAGTTTTTCCTTCCCACTGTCGCCAAAGTGCTTGCTCATAGGGGGTCATATGATTGTTGGGTTTTTCTCTGTATTTATTATTGTGCTATCTACTGTACAATATAAAGCGCCTTGAGGCGACTTTTGTTGTGATTTGGCGCTATATAAATAAAATTGAATTGAATTGAATTGAATTGTGTTATTACGAGTGCTAAACAAGAAGAGTTCCCAGATGGTCCAGTGGACACATGTGTGACTCCTGTGATTAAAGCATCTTTCTTTCAGCTTAACGAGTGAACCGTCAGCTCGTTCAAAGAAATGTTAAAGTCCGTTTGGCTCGACACCACCGAACAGAGGCAGCAATATAACATAGCTAACATTAACAGTGCAGTGAATCCTGCTTGTGCCGTCATATTCAGGACTGCAAACCGAGCAGCATCACTGGCTTTCAGCTTGTTGTGTTTGTGGATTTATGACTGACTTTAATTATCCATAAAATCATCACATTCTCTGTAAGAGAATCAATGAGTACTAAAGATGTGCACCTTTACCTGTGTGTTTTCTGGAACAGGAACAGGGTGATATCTGTGACCCAACTCCCACAGCTGGTTGGGACTCATGTTGTTTTCTGTTCGCAGTGGATGGTTGTCCCATCCACTGCAAAATGTATTAAAATCATCCTCCAGTCGAGGAAGAAAGACGTAATGGCAGCAAAAGAGGTGTGCAGCATTTGAAATGTCAAGAAGACCTTCTTCCTCAAGGTTGTGAAGAACATCGTAGTAAATGCATGTAATGGCCACCCAGAGGTCTCTCCACAGTTGCTCTATTCTGAAATAATATATAAAAAATATTTAATTAGGTATGGCCTTTTTTTGGTGTGTATGAGAAATTCCCTGCTTGTTTCTAACCCTACATGAAATGTGTGCATGACAACAGTAATAATACATTATCGGGGCATGTAGGAAGGACCCAGGTATATCACTTAAAAGGTGCCAAAAGGGTTGTAATGATCAGTGGCAACACATGAGATGACAACCAGACCATTAACACAGAATGAACATTCAGGGAAGGAAGGAACAGACTGGAAAAGGTGTGTGAATAACTAAAAATAGGGCAGAGTCCTGAAGGCTCTTTGGGGTTTGTAGGACCTGTCCAATATTTTCTTCCTTGAGGGGTAAATAATGGAAATTGAAAGAAAAAACAACAACAACAACAACAACAAAACACCTGACACATATCAGACACTATATCCTGCTGGATAGGGCACTGTTCTCTACAGACATTTTACTATAAAACTTTTTCATAAAACTATACCCTTTAAATGTTTATGTATTTTTAAATAATGGAAATAAAGCTGCAACACCTTCCATCTTATGTCAGAAACATTTGAGGTTGACAGTATTTTATGAGAACAAACCTTTGATTGTGCACACTCATTCCTGAAATGAAACTGCCTCTTCCTGTGCCACGAACAGTAAACATCAGCTGTGCAACCTCCACATTTTCCCATCCGTGGTTGCCACGAACCCTGAAAACAAAGAAAAGTACCCCAAAACATTCAAAGCTTTACACAAACTTAGATCTGATAATAAAGAACAACATATGCCTTAATCAAAGTGTTTTTTTTTTTAATGTAAAAGAATCCTTAAATTCTTTGATTGCTACTGCTCTAGAAGGCATAAAAAAAAAAATGTCTCATGAATGCACTTTCCAGCATGTGTCAGTATGAAGTTTAATTTAACACAGCTGTTAAAACATTTTTCAGGATTTAACAGGATCGTAACAATTATTTAGATTTATTGAATTTGTAGGAAATTACACAAGTGCCATCTTGTATCATTATGATCTGTGTAAAGAGACAATTTTAAGAATATTTTTGCAAAAATACGTTAAAGTTGGAAGTAATTGGCCGATGTTCCACTCTTGAAGATCAGCTGTGCCCATTTGTTGCACATCCCTGTTGGACAACATCTCCCACCCCATGCATGAGACTGTGACAGCACTGAGCAGC
Organism: Oreochromis niloticus; assembly: GCF_001858045.2. Taxonomy (NCBI): domain Eukaryota; kingdom Metazoa; phylum Chordata; class Actinopteri; order Cichliformes; family Cichlidae; genus Oreochromis; species Oreochromis niloticus. Next base: position 7,788,413 of record NC_031974.2, read on the forward strand.
TCCTTCAGTGGGAGACTGCGGCACCCACGGTGTGGGACGGAGAGATTTCGCAGGTCTTTCCTCCCCACTGCTATCAGACTCCACAACAAAGACTTTAACTGATCAAACACACACATGTGCAATAACACTAAGTGCAATAATCTTCCTGGCATCGTTGTATTTTTACTCAGTTGTATATAGCATTTGTATTCTATTTTTATCTTATTGTATATTTTATTCTATTTTATTCTACTGTATATAGTATTTTATTTTATTCTATTCTGTACAGTTGTGTACTGTATTTATTCTTATTTTATTTTATTCTAATTTTTGCTTCATAACTTTTGCACTGTCCACTTCCTGCTGTGACAAAACAAATTTCCCACATGTGGGACTAATAAAGGTTATCTTATCTTATCTTATCTTATCTTATCTTATTGTGGGAATGGAGAAGTTGAGGCCCTTGCAGGCTACCCACAATTTTCCCCAAACTGAGCGACCCAGCTAATTCAACACCTTTACCAAGCAGTGTTGTTATGTAATTGGATACAAGGGGTGTGAGAATAATATTTTCCCTCCTTGGTTGTAGCTCCCTGACATTACAAGGGTAATCATTTTATGATGTCGGGTTCAGTGTTACACCAGGATTTCAAATACAATATCATCATCAATAAAAATTAGTATTATCATTTCAGAATTGTAGGTAACCACTTTTAAATGCCATAGACTACTTATTTGTTTAATTTGATGTATTCTCTCTAGGAGAACGCAGAGGGAATATCCCGTTTAACTTGTGCTATCTGTTTAAGTTTAGATAGTATTTGTAAAGATATTGACCATATCCTTTTCTGAAAGTGTGGATATAATGGATGGGGTATCTGCTGCCCTCAGGTGAATGTATGGCTATTCACCCTATGCAGCGAGCTTAACATAAGAGGAGATGGTTCCAGGAACGACAGGACACATCACTTTGTCTTTGTGTCTTTAACTGAAGACCGTTTTTTTCCTCTTTTAATTTGTAAGACTGTGAACATACAGTAAAATAATATGTAAGCATCAGTATTTACATATTTTGTAACCAAAAACAAGTTAGCAACATAGCTTTTCTTATGCTTTACATTCACCATAAATATCTTTCCTTATACATTCAAATAAGCTTTTAAGTAACATGAAAGTAACAAATCTTACAGAAAATAAAGCTAGACAGTGCTTACTTACAGATTATGGTTCAACAAACTCCCCAACGATGTAAACTGGGCTTAAAGTTGTGCAGCTTGTTATCTGCTCCAGGCATTTTCTCACACTGCCTGCGTGAACTAGTGATGTGCGAATCATGAACGAATCGTTCAATACTCGAGAATCACTTTACTGACTCATGAATCATGATTCACAAGCGCAACTGACTCACTGACTCATCCCTGTTGCTGTTAGCAAACTAATTTCATTAGTAGAAATATATCTAGCTTATAATTCAAATTGTGAAGAAAAACACAACATCCAGTATCTTAACAAAAACATTTCTGCTCTGAACTGGAAGAAAAAACCCTGAGTAGAAGCTCACATCAAGACAATAGCTCCTCGGTTCACAGTAGCATCGCTCTGCTAACATGCTAACAGCACATTTGAGCTACTCACCCCCTCCCTTCCTGAGCTGAATCGTAGTGTAAGCAAATCACTTAGGACTCACTCACCCCCTCCCTCCTGTGCTGAATCATAGAGCGAGCGAATCACTCATGACTCGCTCACCCCCTCTCTCCTGTGCTGAATCATAGAGCAAACGAATCACTCACTCACCCCCTCCCTCCTGGCTCGCAGCTACTTCTTCTTCTTCTTCGTTGGCAACCAATGTTAAGGAGCACTACCACCCCCTGGCTCACAGCGCCAGTGGACATTTAGATGAGAAAATATATATTTGACACATGTAAGGAAAATACTAATAAAATAAAACAAAAGAAATGTTCCCTTTAGAAATTATTTTGCTCTTTTTTGCTATATAAAATAGTTGTTTTCTTTAAGAATCACTCATCTTAGCAGTAGGATTTACATTAAAAGAGAAACAAATTAAGTTTGAGTGAAAATGTACATTTTTTGCACTCTCTGGTCAACTGACTCAGTGACTCAAATGACTCAAAAAACCCGATTCACTTTGGTGAGTGACTCATTAAAACTCAATTCAGTAAAAAGAATCAAATTTACCATCACTAGCGTGAACTTCTCCTGCTGCTTACAACACATCACCAAAGGGGGCAGTGTAGCGCACACCAAACAACCAAAGAAGAAGCCACAAAACTCAAGGGGTAATACTGCCCACTGGTGGGAAAACTGAGAAATGCCCCAGCCAAAGAAACCCAATAAAGCAACAACAGAGGGGCAGAATAGGGTAAGGTACTGGCATGCCACAACTTTATAGTTATTAAATTCTGGGTACAAGTATACATACTCATCTTGTACATGTTTTTCAATATCATTATTATTATTATGATCATCATCATCATCCTACCCAATTACATGTTTCTTTTAATCAGGTTATGCTGTTTTAATGGCTTTACAGTATAATTTACATTGTGGTCCTTCAATTTTCCCTAATTGTATGTTATATTAATCCTATATTTCCGTTTTAATATTTCTAATGTTTACCTTGTTTTCTTCACTGCCTGGTCTGCCTGTCTCGCCTGTATGGATGCATTTACACCTAAATTTCCCCAAAAAAGGATGTTTTAATTCACCACTATTCCAGTGAAACACAAGTCTCCCATCTTCCTGCTACCGGTCTCGAGTTTTTGTTCACCAAAGCACACACCAACTTCATACTGACGGACATATCACTGCCCTATTCCCGCCTTGTCTGACCGTGTTTTGTGGCTTTGGTTCACTTCACCTCACTCATCCCCATTCTTGTCATTAAATCAGGCCGTTCTGCAACCATGGCAGCCATTCACTCTATGGCTTTACTCATGGTGTATTTTACCCCTTCACCAAATGTCGTTCTCGTTTCCAACATTATATTTGCAGTGTTCGTCTATCTATCAATATCTGCGGAGTATGGTTTTGTACCGAGTAGTGATGCGCGAATCATGAACGAATCATTCAATACTCGAGAATCACTTTACTGACTCGTGAATCATGATTCACAAGCGCAACTGACTCACTGAGTCATCCCTGTTGCTGTTAGCAAACTAATTTCATTAGTAGAAATATATCTAGCTTATAATTCAAATTGTGAAGAAAAACACAACATCCAGTATCTTAACAAAAACATTTCTGCTCTGAACTGGAAGAAAAAACCCTGAGTAGAAGCTCACATCAAGACAATAGCTCCTCGGTTCACAGTAGCAACGCTCTGCTAACATGCTAACAGCACATTTGAGCTACTCACCCCCTCCCTTCCTGCGCTGAATCGTAGGGGAAGCAAATCACTCATGACTCACTAACCCCCTCCCTCCTGTGCTGAATCGTAGCGTAAGCAAATCACTCAGGACTCACTAACCCCCTCCCTCCTGTGCTGAATCATAGAGCGCGCGAATCACTCATGACTCGCTCACCCCCTCCCTCCTGTGCTGAATCATTGAGCGAGCGAATCACTCATGACTCGCTCACCCCCTCCCTCCTGCGCTGAATCATAGAGCAAACGAATCACTCACTCACTCACTCACTCACCCCCTCCCTCCTGGCTCGCAGCTACTTCTTCTTCTTCTTCGTTGGCAACCAATGTTAAGGCGCACTACCGCCCCCTGGCTCACAGCTCAGTGGACATTTAGATGAGAAAATATATATTTGAAACATGTAAGGAAAATACTAATAAAATAAAAATAAACAAAAGAAATGTTCCCTTTAGAAATTATTTTGCTCTTTTTTGCTATATAAAATAGTTGTTTTCTTTAAGAATCACTCATCTTAGCAGTAGGATTTATATTAAAAGAGAAACAAATTAAGTTTGAGTGAAAATGTACATTTTTTGCACTCTCTGGTCAACTGACTCAGTGACTCAAATGACTCAAAAAACCCGATTCACTTTGGTGAGTGACTCATTAAAACTCGATTCAGTAAAAAGAATCAAATTTACCATCACTAGTACCGAGTATCCTATTTTCTAAAGCATAGCATGTAAAGGTTAGCTCGGTTAGCAGGATGCTAACATGTAGCGCCTCAGACGAGTTAAGCAAATACCCCGTCTGTGTACTTTATATGTGAGCAACGGATTTAAATAAAATTAACGTTTCAAAAGACAAACTTGAAGATAAAAAACAATATACTTACCGGAGAACCGCCAGGGTTTGCCGCTGCCATCTTGCCGCTCCTAAATTGAAAACTGCCTCTGCAGACAGGCAGGGGAGGCACGGAAATTGTCTTTGAGTTAGTCAAACGTTTTCCTCAGTTCGACTAGATGATAAAATAAAATAAAAATGAATGGGATTTTAAGTAGGACTAGGCGTTATGTAATGATCTCTATTTAGGAGAAAAACTTAATCACTCACCTCTAAACAGCTCTCTTCTAGGAGACACACTGCTGGCTAACGATGTCATGTGATCAAACAGCGTAATTTAATTGGCTGAGAGCCGCTCCACTCGATCTAGTGCTGATTGCTCTGGCTTGGGTCATTTAAGTTCATCACAACAATTTTTGCAGGTGAAATTTTGCAGGTGAATTTTTGCAGGTGAATATTTTTGCAGGGAAATTTGGAGGATAAAAATTCAGTGTTATAAATTCAATGTCTAAAAATAGTTGAATTCTGATGATACTATATTTCTTCCGTACTAACACAGTGCGCTGAATATTAGCTTTGAATGTCCAGTATATTCTAATCAGTGCAATCTAAGCATTCACTGAACCTACAGTATCTACACCTGTGTGGCAAATGTGTGGTAAAGACACAGATAATGAAATTTAATTATTAATACAATATACATCATGAAAAACGAAAGCTGAAATTGATTCAGTTTAGTACTTTTCTCTGTATGCTCCGTGATTGTAAAGGTCTTAAATTCTGTGACATATACTGTAAATGATTTTCACAGAGGTCTTAAAGTTGTTAAATCACTGCTGATAGTCTGGTTGTTTATATTTTCACGTTTTTGTGTCTGTAGGGCTGTTTGATGACGATTTGGACTCCTCTGGGAGATGAGGACACACCCATACCTGTACCATACTGCAGCCATGGATGGTGTTACGGCTCTGAGTCAGCTTTGGGCCATCAGACGCACACACTGGAAAACCAGCACAGCACAGTCAGATTTTTGTTGAGGCTGGAGGAACAGCCTCACACTTGCAGAGGTAAGTCAGTTTGTAGAGATCCCTCCCACCCTGGCTTTATGTGGCAGATTTCTTATCTGAAACAGTAATATTTCAGTGACTGTTGCTTATACCACAGGTTAATACATGCTACTGATCCCTAATGGGAGAATCATCACCTCTGGCAACAAAGAAGCCTGGTGGATGTTTGTTTACAGTCTGATTATGGGACATCATGCTCTGGATCTTCAAAGTTTGTCTCTTGATTATTATTCATACACAGTAATGTGAAGTATGCTTATATCTAGTATAACTGGACCAACGTGGTACTCTTCATTTATGGAATCTGAATGTTGGATGCTGTGTATCTCGTGTTCTCTGGGATTTGTTGTCCTCAGTCTGTTTGCAGGATCAGAAAACAAAACCAGGAGGCCTGTAAATGTTTCTTCTCCAGTTGGATGATGATAAGACTGTGACACGGGATGCCACCTTTTGTCTTGTGATGAAGCAAAGCTCAGGAAGAAGTGTGATTAAATAGTGCCCACATGTGTGCTGCTGAGAAGGATGTACAGGGGCACCTGCAGCCAAATCCAAGCCTCCTCAGGTTAGTTGTAGTTGCAGAATGCTATAGGACTGAGACAGCTGAGGCATCAAATGTTTGATTAAACGGATGAAAAAAAGAAGTTTCTTTCCTATAATTATCACTTTTTAAAATCTATAGCAATTTCAAGTCTGGTCTGTCAGCATGCTGAACATGCTCAGAATGTGATATTTTTGTTCAGTATTTAATTTCATTCAGTTGCAATTGTTAAATGAAAAAAATAAAATAATATGTATATATAATATGTATATTTTTGATGAATTAGTTTGTTAAATTATAAGAATATACATACATATATATATATATATATATATTTGTATATGTGTATATGTATATATATGTATATATGTAATTAGTAATATATGTAATTAGTTTGTAATTATAGAATAGAAACTAATTAGTCCATGATATTGATTTTTTTTTAACATATGTTTCCCTAATTAGTAATTAGTTTGTTAAATTATAAGTGTATGTGTGTGTGTATATATATATATATATATGTATATGCACACACACACACACACACACACACACTTATAATTTAACAAACTAATTCATCAAAAATATACATATATCTGTATTAGTTTTAATAAATTAATTTGACACCTGTATTGAAAATACCATATTGTATTCATACAGAATCAGTTTGGTATCATTGTTTGTCTGATTGCTGAAACTAAGAGCTAGTTTGATCTGTTTAGATCTAAAGTATCCTAACTCGAGCTCTAATGTTTCTTCACAATGTGTGTGTGATATGTGATTTCCTGCATGCTGGCAGAGCAGAGCAGCAGTTTGTGCTCACAGATGGTGACGGTGTGGAGAGACGGTGGTGTTTTCTCAGAAGAACCAGCAGGGTCACAAAGGACACCAGTCCATCTCACCACCTTGACTTGCTGACTGATGGTTTAAATGGTCTTACCTGTAACACTGCTGTATCCACCGGATTCCTGCCAGAGTGGATTCTGGAGTCTTCCACGCTCCTGTTAGTGATCCTCCAAATGGATGGATGATAACAAGCTTCTGAACAATCTAGCAGGTGGAGATGGCCCATATCTATGGGACTGATGTCTGCTAATAACGCCCATTGTATGGACTGATAACATCCGAACCGGCTGAATAAAGTCACCCAGTCACTAGCTGTGCCATTACCCAGCATACACCTCTCCCTCCGTAAATGCAATAAACGATACAAAAGCAATGGCCTATAATTAATTTATCTGCTGTTTCTCAGGTAGTTGCTTACATTATATAGTATATTGTGTTCATTATATGTCACTACAGTGTGATTTCGGAAATATATGCAACAGGCTCTTCCGCGGAAATCTCTTGCCGTCAATAAACAACGTTTAGGGAGCTCTATAGTATTCAATAGGAGGACCCTGCACATCAATTCTCGACGCGAGGGGGGTACCCTGCGCGTTGATAAGTGAAGCAGAGGGAGCCTGACCATGCGTCACACATTTGACGAGTTGGGAGTGAGAACGTGTTGCACTGACACAAGACAGACGCCAATTATCAGCGCCGGAGAAGACATCGCAAACGCCTCCTGGCCATCCAGTGTAGATGTCAGTGAAACTGTTGGGAAGACAACGTGAACATTTTATTTGTACTGTATAATCTGCAGATTCTGACAGAAATCTGCAACTATCCTTTGAAGCACCACTCCTCTAAAACAGCAATAAGGATCATTATTAGGTTATTTACATTATTATGTAAATAACAAAATAACTTAAAGCAAAAATTGGGAAATGTAAAGTTCGAAGTCTTTATATTAAGGGCCATCAGTCAAACAATATTGTTTGCTCTGGGTCTAAACAGAGCGCATTGTGTGTGACATCTTCTTTTGCGCATGCAGTCCGCTTTGAGCGTTCACACTAGAGCGCGTTTGCTGTCGCATTTTATTTGTAGTGTGAACAAGCACACAAAAAAAATCGGATTTGATCAAAAAATCGGAATTGAGCATTAAGACCTGCAGTGTGAACGTAGCCCAATAGTGCTGCATCTTGTGCATTTAGTTTCCAAAACACGTTATTCATGGTTACATACAATTTTAGACTGATGTGGGCCAAAGCCTAGCATAGCCTGTAACGTTATTATGATGGACACATTTTATGAGTTAACTTCCTTTTTGCTTCCATCCTCCACTCCTCCTTGCAGGTCTTTGCACCACAGGGTTGCCGCTGCTAAAACTAAACAAAGCTCCCTGAAAGGCACAGCCAATCACATTGGCCATATTTGTCACATGACGTAGGACTTCAGTAGAGAATGTAATTTAACTCCTTCTGCACCGCTGGATGAATGAGACGTTGACAGATCTTTTTTTTTTCTTTCTATTGGGTTTGTTTTTCTTTGCTCGAAGAGATCAAATTATTGGTGGGGACAATTCAATAATCGCTGGATATTGGTGAGGACATGTCCCTTCCTTCCGTCCATGCCAAATCTACGCCCTTGCTAGAGAGCCTCGCCTTTAACAGTCTTCTCTCACAGAGAGCAACAGAAAACTTCATTCAGAAAACTTCAAAAAACTCGAGATTGACTGAACTCAGTTCAAAGTTACCTTGGCACTTCCCTTTAGATGTGAGAGGTAGTGATGGTCCGCTTGAAGCTGACACTCCGGTGCATGTGTCAAAAAGATCAACACACTGCTTCAGAAGCTCTGGCCCTTTCTCAATATGCGTACTTGTGCATATTTGCGTTCTTGTGTACTCGTGATACGTCATCAGTCAGAGTACGCATCAAGCCGAGAATGCGAAAAAGTCCTGGATGTGTTCTCGCTCCGCCTGTTTTATCGAGCATGCATTGGTGGTAACTTGTGTGGACTTGGTACAGCTAAATATCCCAGAATGCATTTCGTCCAAAACTCAAACCAGGAAATGGCGGACGAGCGGGACTAAGAACTTTTAAATATTACTCTTTCTGGGTAGAGCTGGGCGATATAAGATTTTTTCATATCACGATATGTTTTTTTCATTTCAGGCGATAACGATATATATCACGATATAAGCCAAATAACTATATTTGTAAGATTTAAATGTGCCGTTGCTCGCAAGTAAAATGTGAAATAATTAGCAGCTTGTTTTAATTAAAATATTTATTTCCCATAATAAGTTCAACAGGGTAGATGTACTTAAGGAACATGAGACTTCAGTTTCAGATAAATAAAGGCAAATATTGCAAACTACACAAAAGGCAGCCGCTAAAGCGTTTAAGTTTCAAAATAGAACAAACAAAACAGACAAAACTAAATTGTCAATTCCACTTAGAAACAAAATATTAATTCTAAAAATAAATCTTAGGTCGTTTTACAGAAGAACAGACAAAATTGACTAACTTTTGTCAATATCAAATAAACTGAGAACTAAAAGGAAATTCTCAATCTCTCCTTGTTGTATAGCTTAGCTTTTCAAACAGTTTTAACAGTTACTTTAGTCTGACAAAAGCCGAATGACGAATTAGCGCTTTCAGTCAGACATTGAGCATGCACCGGTTTATTGTATTTCCAGACTTTCTTTCGGCACAATTTACAGTGCGCGCTACTCTGTTTCTTGTCAGACTTGAAATAGCTGAAATACCTTCTGTTGGGATTTAGAGATCCACACTACGGAACTTCTGTGGCCCTTCCGTTCGACAAGCTCTCCGGCATTGGAACCATCATCTGTTTTTTCTTTGGTAACCTTCGCTCACGCTCTCGGTTGATTTTTCTCTAGTCGGCAAACTCATTTCCTTCATTACCTGGGCTGCACGGCTGCAACAACAAATACACATGTGCGCCTTGGCGCTTGTGCTGTACGTAACAAGTCACGTGACGTGACGCTGCGGCTGTGATTGGTTCGGCTCTGCGCTACTTAATTTGGATTGGCTGTTGTTTTTGGTTTTTTTAAGAGGACAAGAGAGATGAGGCCTATCGCAATAGTTTAATTTTTCTATCGAGAAAAAGTTATTTCGCAATACATATCGTTATCGTTTTATCGCCCAGCTCTATTTCTGGGTCACAAAATAAACTTTTAAGTTATTTTCAAGCGAGAATGTAGCTGTGTGAACTTCAAATATCTGCTCGATTTATCAAGATATCGATTTCCAAACGTGCTCCGACGTTTTCGGAGACGTCTGTGACCCGCCAGCTCCATAGCAGACAGGGAGGTCGAGGATCACTAGAGCCGGCGAGAACAGCAGACTCGCGGCACATTCTTTTTAACCCCCCTGCGGTCTTTTCGCTACTCAGGTTAAACAAACACCAGCAGCTGTCTATTGTATTGTGTGTCCACTAAAATAAAAATAAAGGCATTCTAACATCTCACCTGCTTGTTTTTATTAAGACATACATGTACACTATTTTTATTAGTAGAGATTTCACTACTGAGGTTAAACATGATATATAAGTCACTTAGATCACTTCTAAATGTTAATTTTTGGTTTATTTCAGTGTTTTATTTGTTCCTGAGTAAATCGGTTTGGCTGTGATTAAAGTTAAGCTTCATAACATATTACTCACAGTTAAATTAAGAGGGGACGGCAGTAAAAACTCCGGACCTGTGACATCATCAAGTACACTGGTGTTCCAATTATACAAATCGCGTGTCCGTGCTCGCGTTCGCGGCAAGCCCGTACTCTCGTGAGGTCTCGGCAAGTCCAGTCTCGCCGAGAACGCGGGTACGTACTTGCGTACTTAGAATTGAGAAAGGGCCACTTTGTCGAGGCTTGATTCGTTTGGCCAGAGTCATGAGATTAGTGACATCCGAAGCTTCATTTAGAACGTACCTTTTTTTTAAATGAACTTTATTGAACACACAATGAGTATACAACTGGTGATGGGATTTCCGGCTCTTTTTAGAGAACCGGCTCTTTCAGCTCGACTCACTAAAAAGAGCCGGCTCTTTCAGCTCCGAACCAGCTCTTCAGGTTGTTTTGTTGCATTAATTAATTTATTATTAACAATAATATAAAATTATGCACAAAAGGAATTATTAATGTAAAAAAGTGGTTTTATTTATATATGTTTATATATAAATATATACAGTGGCCCCTAGAGACAAAACACATACAAACTCCAAAAAGCACGTACAAACTCCAAAACACATTTCTAGCATTGACTGAACTTCAAAACAGAGCTACCTAGATCATAGAGTTTTTACGTGTTTTGGAGTTTGTAAGAACTTCAGGGTTTGTACGTGCTTTGTCTCTACAGTAAATATACTTTTATTTATTCACTCCACATAAAATGTAATAAATAAATCATATAATACAAAAACCAACTAGTCACAGTTCAACTTTTAACTATTGAAATTTTCAGCTTTTTCCTTTTAAACAAATTTAAAATGAAACAGCACAAAACGCTGCAAACCACGACACAATTAAATATTAATTAAAATATGAAAACAAAAAGAAGATGCACATTCTCTGTCATATACGCCTGCATGAAGAAACTTTCTGAATCCTTTATCATCCGCAACTGAAAATAGCTGTGGATTATTACTATACCTTTCTAATGTGACATTGTTGTCCCTGGCTCTCTTTCTCTCTCTCTCCCTCCTGCTCTGTTCCTGTGCTACTGAGAGTGTAACTACCGCCCCTCCCCCCTCTGCCCAGAGCAAAGCACAAGGCTCGCATGCGGAGTGTAGCGAAAAAAGTGCCAGAGAGAGGGGGTGAGAGAAGGGGGGGAAAAAAAACACGGCTTGCAATAAGGAGTCGGTTCGCGTCGTTCACGTCAAAGATCAGGTGTTCTGGGAATCCATCCTACCCGACAAAACATCCTACCCAATGTTTCTGCGCAGACGCCGCGCATGCGCACAAAACCAACGCCGAATTAACTTCTTTTTCTCTCACCCATCCGGAATACTTCTTAAGGTTATGGTTATGGTTAGGGTTATGGTTAGGGGTTGGGTTAGGTTTAGTCGCATGTCACCGTCAAATTATAATACGGGTAGGACGTTTTGTCGGAGTAGGATGGTTTCTCAGAACACCGGCTCTAAGACCGTTTTGTTCGCGCCCGACACATCACTACTTCTGAAGCAGCGTGTTGATCTTTTTGACACACGCACCGGAGCGTCAGCTTCAAGCGGACCATCACTACCTCTCACATTTAAAGGTAAGTGCCAAGGTAACTTTGAACTGAGTTCAGTCAATCTCGAGTTTTTCGAAGTTTTCTGAATGAAGTTTTCTGTTGCTCTCTGTGAGAGAAGACCGTTAAAGGCGAGGCTCTCCAGAGTGTAGCAAAACAGGAAACCACAGCTGTGTGTGTGAGTGTGCAAACGAGTAGATTAGAAGTGCAAGTGAGCCACGAGTATAGAAAGGTCAAGTTTCGTGAGTTGTTTTTCTCACCACTGATCACGCGCTAAACACTCTACACATACTTGCATCACACGCGCGCTCTCAAGCATCAGTATTGTACAATTCTGGGCGTCACGTGAGTTGCAGGTGTTACCATATAACGGAAATCTCCATTGTTCTGTAGCAGTGGTTCTCAAACGTTTCACAATGAGTTTCACCCTTACGAGCGACATCACAGCACAGTAGTATAGGCCTATTTAACACCACATACACATACTTGCCAACATTCTAAAGGGCTCTGTGTGTGTGTGTGTGTGTGTGTGTGTGCATGTGCGTGTGTGAGTGTGTGTATACGTGTGGCCTAGTGTTGCAGATTAACTGGAGTTGGTTGAACAGATGTGTGGCAGACTTGCTTTTCAGGAGCCGCTACCGACAAAACAGCAAATAAACACCAAATGTGTCATCTGTGACATTTGTGAGGTTACCTCAAACACACTCCGTCAGTCTTGTTCGTCTTGAACAACAAAATGTTTAAAAATGTTGCGAGTTTACCTGGTGATATTCTCACGCCGATGCTGTTCAAAAGTCAAACCTTTTGTGTTTGTTTCCAATAAGTTGCCCACCTCGGGAAACAAAAATGTGTTCTTTGTCTTGTGAGATGAACATATGAGACACTTTGACTCTTCAGTGCAGTGTGGAGCCTAACAAAGATCTGTTTTGTGTCCCAGCTGATCAGCAGGAGGAGAAGAGTCTGACGGAGCAGCAGAGGAACATTTTCAGCTACTTGGACTCAGCTCAGCCACTACAGAGAAAACAATGAGCTCAACACAGAAGGTGACAGACAGAGCAGGGCGATATGACCAAAAATATTTATCACGATATACATTTGAAAATTTGCGATAACGATATAACTGACGATATAATTGACACTAGACAAAATACTTTACAACTCCACAACTTTATTAGTGCAAAAAAACCCATCAATCTATTTTCACTTAAACAAGCAGCTGTTTTTTATGTGCATTAAAGTTATATAAAAATTTAACAGTGCAAATGCAAATTCCTTGCTGACAGTTTAACCAAAAGGCATTTCCAGTGGAAATTGGCCGACATATCCTGAGCATAACCATGTATAATATCCACAAACTTAAAAAGAGGTTATACAGTCGTGGCCAAAAGTTTTGAGAATTGCATAAATCCTGGAAATTGAAAAAGTTGCTGCTTAAGTTTTTATAATGGCAATTTGCATACACTCCAGAATGTTATGAAGAGTGATCAGATGAATTGCATCGTCCGTCTTTGCCATGAAAATAAACTTAATCCCCAAAAACCCTTACCACTGCATTTCATTGCTGTCATTAAAGGACCTGCTGAGACCATTTCAGTAATCGTCTTCTTAACTCAGGTGAGAATGTTGACGAGCACAAGGCTGGAGATCATCAGGGCTGTATCCCAATTCAGGTTCTGCAGCTTTAAACTACGCAGCCTCAACGGTCCTCAAGGGCCACGTACTCAAAGACCACTAAGGCCAGAAGTGCGAGGCTTGTAGGCTTGTGAAATGGGACGGTCTAGCCACCGTAGCACTGCCCAGGTTGCCTAGCAACCATGATACTAACAGCTGGAAACGTTTCATACAGCTTTGTTTGACAGAAATGAAGGAGAACATATTTTGTTCATTTGTTTCTACATGAGCTCTGTGTGAGTTAATAAGTATCTGAGGCTGAGACCACAGGACTGTAAAACATGATTGTTGGGCTTCATTTCTGTACTGAACAGTTTTAAGATTAGCTAGTAAATAACAATTAGTTAATGCTGTTCATGAGACTAAAGTCATCTAACTTTGGTAATGTAAATATAATATGGCCAATATTATAGTTATTATATTTATCATTATTAGTTATTACAGCAGTGAACATGAACTCCGTGTCAAATACTGAGCTTCAGTAAAGATTCAAATTGCAGTTATTTATATGTCCTATCACCTTAAATCTTCACTCAACGACAAGGATCTTTGACAGTGTATATATAGATGTATCATATATGAGTCAAACATTGTTCGTTTAATATGTTGGCATTACTAAATTTGGCTCAATGCTTACATATATGTGTAAAAAGCAAATGTACAAGCTGTGATAACTGTTTCTGATAGAATGAAGATCAGACTGTGTTATTACGAGTGCTAAACAAGAAGAGTTCCAGATGGTCCAGTGGACACATGTGTGACTCCTGTGATTAAAGCATCTTTCTTTCAGCTTAACGAGTGAACCGTCAGCTCGTTCAAACACACGTTAAAGTCCGTTTGGCTCGACACCACTGAACAGAGGCAGCAATATAACATAGCTAACATTAACAGTGCAGTGAATCCTGCTTGTGCCGTGATGTTCAGGACTGCAAACCGAGCAGCATCACTGACTTTCAGCTTGTTGTGTTTGTGGATATATGACTGACTTTAGTTATCCATAAAATCATCACATCTCTGTAAGATTAAGGTCAACTATTTAACAGTGTATATTTTAAAGTAAAGGCTTTAAAACAAAGTAAACACTGAGTACAAACATCGCTAATGTCACATAACTCTGCCGACAAGTGGCCAACAGTAATGTTTTAATGTTCTTCATTATTCAACATTTGCACAAGTGACATATTATTCAGTACTTACTTTTAAAAGTTTACTCTTCGGCCGCTCTGCTCCAGCTGTTTTTTTTTTTTTCGGCAAAATTATCCACATCCACCGCCGCGTTATGAAGTCTGGGATATGTTGGGCCATGAAAGCTACACAGACCCATCCTTAAAATTCAGGGAAATTAAGGACGCATTTGAGGCTGCATTTCGAGCAGCCTTTGAATTGGGACAGCCTTCGTCACGTCGCTGTGAGGTAATCGGCCTTAAAATGCAGCCTTTAAGGCTGCAGACCCTGAATTGGGATACAGCCTATGTCAGGCTGATTGGGTTAGAATGGTAGACCTGACATGTTAAAAGGAGGGTGGTGCTTGAAACCATTGTTCTTCCATTGTTAACCATGGTGACCTGCAAAGAAACGCGTGCAGCCATCATTGTGTTGCATAAAAATGGCTTCACAGGCAAGAATATTGTGGCTACTAAGATTGCACCTAAATCAACAATTTATAGGATCATCACGAACTTCAAGGAAAGAGGTTCAATTCTTGTTAAGAAGGCTTCAGGGCATCCAAGAAAGTCCAACAAGCGCCAGGATTGTGTCCTAAAGAGGATTCAGCTGTGGGATCGGAGTGCCACCAGTGCAGAGCGTGCTCAGGAATGGCAGCAGGCAGGTGTGAGCGCATCTGCACGCACAGTGAGGCGAAGACTTTTGGAAGATGGCCTGGTGTCAAGAAGGGCAGCAAAGAAGCCCCTTCTCTCAAAAAACCCCCCATCAGGGGCAGATTGCTCTTCTGCAGAAAGAATGGTGAATGGATTGCTGAGGACTGGGGCAAAGTCATATCCTCGGATGAAGCCTCTTTCCGATTGTTTGGGGCATCTGGAAAAAGGCTTGTCCGGAGAAGAAAAGGTCCTGTGCCATCAGTCCTGTGCCATGCCAACAGTAAAGCATCCTGAGACCATTCATGTGTGGGGTTGCTTCTCATCCGAGTGGCCTCACTCACAAATTTTGCCGAAAAACACAGCCATGAATAAAGAATGGTACCAAAACACCCTCCAACAGCAACTTCTTCCAACAATCCAACAACAGTTTGGTAAACAACAATTCCTACTTAAGGCACACAGGATTATCAGGGGCACTGATAGGTTTGTAGCTTAAACCTATTCGCTGGAACGTTGAAGACAATGTAATTATACAGCAAAGCAAGACACAAGTAGGCAACGTTCTTCATGTTTCTCGTGCACGGGAGAGAACCGGACAAGCGCCGTTCCTTCGCTTGACCCTAGTTGCTCTCGTCTGCTCCCCCATAACACTGCTCTTTTATTGAGGTTACATGAATAATTTTGTATTTGTAAGTGTGTGTGTGTGTGTGGTCAAGATGTGACCCCGTGAAGACTCCCCAAAGCTGGTGCCAGGAGTCTAGCGGTCCATCTAAACAAAAGGCTCTTATACTTAACCAGATACAGAGTGGGTGTCCTTCTATACCATAAATCAGTAAGAGCAGGTATAACCTCTCTCCTGACCTTAAGTTGTGTGTGCATGCCAGAGTGCTCTCGGAGGCACACAGATTCTCCACAGACTACTAAGGATCAAACCTCTACCAATCTACAACTAATTATAAAACTCTAAGCATATATAAGTATATATTTCTAAGCATAAATAACAATCACAATACAAATCCAACAGGCACCATCGATTTTCAGAAAAATCTAAGGATTGATTTTAAGTGTGCCATATTTTCCAAAAAACACAGTAATAACAACAGCCTGCTAGCATGCTCTACCAAAAATAGTGCTTTGTTGTGTATCTGACGGACGAAAGCTAAACCAGTTTCACACCACTGAAGCAATCTTCCCTCTATGCTGCACGCGTGCGCAATTGTGCACTGCTGGCACGGTCTCTGCGCACAGAAAATCTGCGTTGTGCACAAAAAAAATTAACCTGAATTGAAATTAAAATTAATACTTTGACAATTCTGTTTTGCAGTGTTAGTCAGTAATTGAATGGGATTAGAACGATGCCACCTTATCCCATAGTCCAGCCAATAATGCGATTCACATTCGTATATACACAGCTAATCAATGTCGTTGACAGGCAATGACAGCATCCTTATGTGCCGACACCGGAGTTTTAGCTAGCAAAGCGGTGTGGCTGACATGGAGTGAAGCCACGTTAATGACAACGTGTACAACCATTGGAGATGTGAGCAGGACAGATGGAGCAGTTGGCGCAAAAAGTGTGGACTTTATAGCAGTTTTTAAATTGTGTTGATAGGCCATGTAAAACCAGAGTTATGATAAAAATATATACAATGAATACTATCGTTGTTTATATTCACTGCGGGAAGAAATGGTAAAAACGGCGTTTTATAAGGAAAATGCTCAAAACACTCTCCACCTCCATCCATCCATCCATCCATCCATCCATCCATCCTCATCCGCTTTATCCGAAGTCGGGTCGCGGGGGCAGCAGCCTAAGCAGAGAAGCCCAGACCTCCCTCTCCCCAGCCACCTCCTCCAGCTCATCCGGGGGAACACCAAGGCGTTCCCAGGCCAGCCGAGAGATATAATCTCTCCAGCGCGTCCTGGGTCTGCCCCGGGGCCTCCTCCCGGTGGGACATGCCCGGAACACCTCACCCAGGAGGCGCCCAGGGGGCATCCTTGTCAGATGCCCGAACCACCTCAACTGGCTCCTTTCGATGTGGAGGAGCAGCGGCTCTACTCTGAGCCCCTCCCGGATGGCCGAACTTCTCACCCTATCTCTAAGGGAGAGGCCAGCCACCCTTCGGAGGAAGCTCATTTCTGCCGCTTGTATCCGCGATCTCGTTCTTTCGGTCACTACCCACAGCTCGTGGCCATAGGTGAGGGTCGGGACGTAGATCGACCGGTAAATTGAGAGCTTCGCTTTTAGACTCAGCTCCCTCTTCACCACGACGGACCGGTGCAGCGTCCGCATCACTGCAGCCGCAGCACCAATCCGTCTGTCGATCTCCGGCTCCCTTCTCCCATCACTCGCGAACAAGACCCCGAGATACTTAAACTCCTCCACTTGGGGCAGGAACTCATCCCCGACCCGGAGTGGGCACTCCACCCTTTTCCGGCTGAGAACCATGGCCTCAGATTTGGAGGTGCTGATCCTCATTCCCGCTGCTTCACACTCGGCTGCGAACCGTTCCAGTGCGAGCTGGAGGCCATCACCCGACGAAGCCAACAGAACCACATCATCTGCGAAAAGCAGAGATGAGATTCTGAGGCCACCGAAGTGAAAGCCCTCCGCCACTTAGCTACACCTAGAAATCCTGTCCATAAAAATTATGAACAGAATCAGTGACAAAGGGCAGCCCTGGCGGAGCCCATCACCCACCGGGAACGAGTTCGACTTATTACCGGCAATGGGAACCAAGCTCTTGCAACGTTTGCATAGGGATCAAATGGCCCGTAGCAATGGGCCAGACACCCCATACTCCCGCAGCACCTCCCACAGGACCCCCCGAGGGACAAGGTCGAATGCCTTCTACACGTCCACAAAACACATGTAGACTGGTTGGGCAAAGTGCCATGCACCCTCAAGTATCCATGAGAGGATAAAGAGCTGGTCCAGTGTTCCGCGACCAGGACGAAAACCGCATTGTTCCTCCTGTACCCAAGGTTCAACTAGCGGACGAACTCTCCTTTCCAGCACCCTGGCATAGACTTTCCCAGGGAGGCTGAGGAGTGTGATCCTCAGCCGAAAGTCTTTTTCCATGGCCTCTCCGAACTCCTCCCACACCCAAGTTTTTGCTTCAGCCACTGCCCGAGCTGCATTCCGCTTGGCCTGTCGATACCTGTCGGCTGCCTCCGGAGTCCCACAGGCTAACCAAGCCCAATAGGACTCCTTCTTCAGCCTGGTGGCTCCCTTCACCTCTGGTGTCCACCATTTGGTTCGGGGATTACCACCATGGCAGACACCAACCACCTTGTGGCCACAGCTCAATGCAGCAGCTTCGGCAACGCTGAACATGGTCCATTCGGACTCAATGTCCCCAGTCTCCCTCAGAATGCTGTTGAAGCTCTGCCCGAGGTGTGCGTTGAAGATCTCGCAGACTAGGGCCTTTGCTAGACATTCCCAGCACACCCTCGCTACGCGTTTAGGTGCACCGGGCCTGTCCAGCGTCCTCCCCCGCCACCTGATCCAACTCACCACCAGGTGGAGATCAGCTGACAGCTCAGCCACTCTCTTTACCCGAGTGTCCAGAACATATGGTCGCAGGTCTGGTGATACAATTACAAAATTGATCATAGACCTGCGGCCTAGAGCGTGCTGGTGCCACGTGCACTTATGGACAGCATTATGTTCGAACAAGGTGTTCGTTATGGCCAAACTGTGATTTGCACAGACGTCCAATAACAAAACACCGCTTAGGTTCAGATCAGGGAGGCCGTTCCTCCCAGTCATGCCCTCCAGGTCTCGCTGTTGTTAACCACGTGAGCATTGAAGTCTCCCAGCAGGACAACAGAGTCTCCAGGTGGAGCATCTTCCAGCACCCCACCCAGGGACTCTAAGAAGTCAGGACCCGGTAAGGACCCGTTCCCCGATCCTAAGGCGCAGGGAACAAACAGTCTCGTCCACCGGGAAAAACCCCAACGTACCGGCAGCAAGCCCAGGGGATATTAAAATACCCACCCCAGCCCACCGCCTCTCACCAGGGGCAACTCTAGACTGAGACAGAGTCCAGCCCCTCTCCAGGAGACTGGTTCCAGAGCCCAAGCCATGCATAGAGGTGAGCCCAACTATGTCTAGCCGGTACCTCTCAACCCCATGCACTAACTCAGGCTCCTTCCCCACCAGAGAGGTGACATTCCATGTCTCAATTGCCAGTCTTGGCAGCCGGGGATCAGTCCGCCAGGGCCTCGGCTCCTGGCTGCCGCCCGGCACACGACGCACCCAACCCCTATGGCGCCTCCTGCGGGTGGGCTTGCGGGAGGATGTGCCCATGTCCCCTTTTCGGGCTGTGCCAGGCTGGGCCCCATGGACAAAGGCCTGGCCACCAGACGCTCGCCCTCAGGCACCCTCCCCAGGCCTGGGTCCAGGGCGAAGCACCGATAACCCTATCCCAATTAGAGTAAACTGTTCCCTCGATGTTCTCTTCATAAGGGTCTTCTGAATCACTCTTTGTCTGGTCCCTCACCTAGGACCAATTTGCCATGGGAAACCCTACCAGCAGGGGCAAAAGCCCCCAGACAACATAGCCCCTGGGATCCCTGGGACACACAAACCCCTCCACCACGATAACGTAGTGATTCACAGAGAGGGTATGATATTTTATGTGATTGTATTTGACGGCTTGGGCCCCAGGAAGACGAGGAATCTCTGATGTGGAAGCTAATGGGGTTCCTTTTGAATAAACAAATAAACAAACTTTATGATTTATTATCAGTAAATGATTATATATAGATCTATAAAAATTATAGAAATATGTAATAGGAAACAAGAATATAATGTAAACAGTCATGAATTATTTTTAACACCAGGTTGGATGTAATGTGTTAGAACTACCAGTAGGTGGGGATAAGAGACCTTTAAGGTGTTTGGTGCCACACTCCAACTTCAGGTTTAAAACTAGTGTTAATGGAGGGAGTTTGAAGATTCAGTTTGTTCCACGACTGCATTTCACTCACTGCCTCTGTTTGTATTTCTGTCACTGCAGGACCAACATGGACCGAGAAGTCAGCGCTCTCAGGAGGCCGACAAACCTCACAGAAGAAAGAGAGAGAAAACATACACCTGTGACGAGTGTGGGAAGGAGTTTACTGAGAAGACTTCACTAAAACGTCATCAGGTCATCCACACTGGAGAGAGACCGTTCAGCTGTGACTTGTGTGGAAAGTCTTTTTCCAGGAAGGGTTCCCTAAAAAGACACCAACTCATCCACAGTGGAGTTAAAGCGTACAGCTGTGATCAGTGTGGCAGAGCTTTTACTCACAGTAGCCACTTACAGAGTCATCTAGTTACCCACTCTGGAATTAAGGCATACAGCTGTGACATTTGTGGAAAAACTTTCAGCCGGCAAGAGAACCGAAATACACACCAACGCATTCACGCCAGACATGATGTGTACTGCTGTGAACAGTGTGGCAAATACTTTGCTACAGACACACAGTTACAACGACACACGTTTACCCACGCTGAGGGACGACCTTATAAATGTGACCTGTGTGAGAAGACTTTTAAATCTCCATATTACCTGAGACTACACCAACAGATCCACACCAGAAAGAGACTCTACAAGTGCAGTTACTGTGAGGTATGTATTTATATTTTTATCTTGTTTGGAACAACTCTGCTCATTAAACTGTGTTAGCATGTTAGCAATTCTACTGCATGGAAAAGCAGCTCTGAGTGATTATTCAGATTTTCATGTCAGTTATGATTTTAGTATTACTGTAGTATTATGGTGGTAGTATTGTAGTTATTGCAGCGCAGTAAACTGAGTGTGTTAACTGAAACAGTAAAATGTAATTGGACGTCTGCAGAGATGCTCTTTATTTCAGGCAACGTTCAGGATAAAAATGTTGAAGGACTGACTTACACTGTCTTTGTGTCTTTGTTTCGAAGCAGAGCGACACAGATGGATCCAGTTCTCAACCCTGTCATCACTGTGGTGGTGGGAAAGACTTTCGTTGTGACCTCTGTGGAAAAACTTTCAGTTGGCAAGGCAACCTACAAAGACATCAACGTAAACACACTGGAGACAAACTGAAATACTGCAAAGAATGTGGGAGAAGCTTCACCACATCAAGTGAGTTAAAACAACACGAACTGTTTCGCAGTGGGGTTACAAAGCACCTCTGTGATCAGTGTGGGTCATCCTTCACCACTGCAGGTCAGCTTAAAAGACACAAACGAGTCCACACAGGAGAGAAACCATACAAGTGCAGACACTGTGACAGGAGCTTCTCACATTCAAGTAGTTGTAACAGGCATGAACGTACACACATGGAAGGAAACTACAGCTGTGACCAGTGTGACAAGAGCTTCAGGAATCTCAGTTCATTCTCCAAACACAAACAATCCCACGTTACTAATAAACTGTTTCACTGTTACCAATGTGCCCAAACATTCACCTCATTGTCTGCTCTGTGCAAACATCAGCGTGATCACTCAGGGCTGAAATCACTCCCATCACTGGATCACAGTGAATCTGAAGAGACAGAAAGATCCTCTGGTTTCAGTGTCAGACTCAAAAAGCTTGAGATCAGGCTCCACAGAGTTCAGATAGAATCATTTAAACTTGTGTTGAACTGAACTGGTTGCTGGGCTGAACTTCTACATAATACAGATTTACATGGGATCTTATTTTCTGTCGTTTTACTGAGTCAGTTTTCTCCTTTTTTCTCTGTCCTGGTTTTGCTCGTCTGTAAATAATTGAAACTCAGTCAAATAGTTCATTGTTCTCCAGCAAAACGTTTTGGAAACTCATGTTTAACCTTTAAAACTCTGACATGTTTTAGCACACAAGGCTTCATCGGGGAGTTCACTCATGATTGGACCATGAGAATAAAGGTTTTTAGTTCTTTCAAAGAGAGTCTTGGAGCTGTTTGATGTTTTTGTTTTTTCTACATAAAGGAAGAAACTATTTTTCTTGCTTTATGTAGTGTGGAAGTTTTTAATGTTTCTTTCATCTGTGATGTTCTTGAATGTGTTCACATGAAGATGGTAGAAATAAACTAACATGAACCTGAAGCCATGTGATGTTTAGGTTGATGAATATGACAAAACTGACTCACATTTCCTGTCAGTTATTGTTCTTTACTTAATTAAAACCCTTTTAAATCTTTTAAATCCTTTTATCTTTAGCTCTTAATCTATTCATTATTTATGGATGTAGCACAGCAGCAGTTTCTTGATAGAAGAATATATAGGGCACCTATGTGGGGGAGGAGGGGGATATGACCCCCACACCCCCATCATTTACCGCCAGCAAGGTCACCTTTCGCACTTACGAGCACGTGTACACTCATGTATGCGCGTTCACTCATCCGAAACAGTGGCACCTGCAGACATCAGCCCCCACTATGCACGCTGTCTTCTCTTAGCGGGGGGCGCGTTTTAATTAGGTTCATCGTGCGCTGTGTGCATTTTGGTTTTTCAGGGTAAATTTATACAAATTGTTTGTGTATGTGTTTTACAAGCAGATTTTCTACGGTTAGTTAAGCGACTGCCCAACCGTGTTGCATTGTCACATTGTTTCTGACAACTGCGCATTGTTGACTGTTTCAGACTTTAAGATGCCGTGTATGTCAAGAAATGGTGAATAGGTAGATGGAGTGCTTAGATATCAAACTTCATGATATCCCTTTCATCAAATATTTGCATCCCCAAAAAGCCTTTCACCTAACAACAGTGTCGTTAGTTCGCGTAAATTTCCAGTTAAATTTAAAATTATTAAAACAAAATACGCATCGACTTCCCATGCCTTCTTTAAAACACAGGTGGGCAATACATTATTGAATTTTGTTTATCAACCGCTGTGTGCATTTTGGTTTTCAGTGTGAATTTATACAAACAGGAGTTACTTTTGTAAATGCAGGATCACATTTTTTAATGGTGGTTTTTAGACACTCGAACTGAAACGGCAAATTTTGTTTTAACAACTGCGCTTTGGGGAGGGGGATAGTTAAGTCGAGTTTGAGGTCTTCCCAAACAAATAAATAAACAAACACCACCAAGATTGTGTTGCATTGCAGAATTGTTTTAACAACTGCGCTTTGGGGGGTGGGGGAAGAGGCATAAAGGCTGATAAAAGCCAGCGAACTCTTTCCTTGGGGTTAAGCCTGACACCTACGCACATTTTCGTTAGTTCACATAAATTCACAGTTAAATTTCAAATTCATAGTTAAATTTCATATTATTTAGACAAAATACACATTGAGTTTCACACTTGGTGAAACATAGTGTGAAACTTTTTTCTTAATTCAGCATTTTTACAGGTTTTAACTGTGTGGTCTTTCTGTCTTTTCCGCAAAAGGTAGTCCAACTTGTGAAATGAGAACGTGCACCGCTCTTCAGAACTGTCAGCTTTGCTCATTTCATGGGTCCTCCACTGATAAAACTGATTTTTTTATGGATCTTAATGTTTTTAGAGACAATAGCAAAGGTACTGAACCGTGTGTCTCTTCAAACTGTAAATGTAAAATTCTAAGGCTACATATTATTTATCTCGCACTGAGTCTGCTTGGCATATGCTGTGTGTAAAGTCTCTGGACCTTTCAAAATGATGTAGAGGCGGCTTTAGCTTGATTAATTTATTACAATTTCAGTTTCTGGGAAGTTTTCAGTTTTCCCTCCTGTGTCTATGAACACTATGGCTGGTGCAAGCTTTTTGTTTATTTGCAAAACTGAGCGTGGTTGTGGACAAGCAGGAGTTATTCTGTCTTTGCTGCACAGCTGCCTCTTCTTCTCTCATTCTCTCCCTTCCCTCTCCTGTTTCTACTTCAATCATGAAACTGATCAGTGATCAGCTGATCGTCTTTTCTCTCGTTTGTTCATCGCCCACTTTGTGCCAGAAAGAAGAAACCAGCGGATGTCGCGCTAAACAACAGCAGTATGTTTAAGCTTGATCAGCTGTTGTTAGAATTTATTGGATATTAATTTCTAGTATCAGCTGATGTTTGCTGGAGCCACAGCTGTAAAGCTGCTGGTCATGATATCGGTTTGCATCACCTATATATATATATATATGTATATATGTATATATATATATATATATATATATATATATATATATATATATATATAGGTGGTATTTAAAATACAGTTACTTTGTTGAAAAAAATGGATTACTCGGCGGTATTTTCCTCTGTAGTGTAGTCAATAGTTTTGTTGTGTGTGTCAGAACAATGAGGCGGCTGCTGAATGTTACAAGTGTTACAGGAGTGATACATCTCCTGTTGTCAGGCCTGCAGGTATCAGGCTGTTGTTCTCCTTTATCTCATAGTGGACAGAAATGATTTTTTGGAGTGGCACAAATAATTTGTGTGGCATCAGATTTGATGCAGAACAGCTGATTGTTCTGTAAATAGTTTGAAATGTTTATTTAAAAACGCCTTGGCTGCATTAAAAAAAAGCTGCAAAAAACTTTGTTTGCCAAACTGAGTTACTTTTTTTGAAGAAGTAACTATATAATTAATTGCCCAGCATTGGTCATTATATACTGTATTTTGCAGACAGAGAGTTACAGACTCTCTCCCAGACCACAGACTCATACTCATAGTACAAGTCAGAGCTTTATGAAAAAGAAAGAAAGAAAGTTGTGTTTTTAAAATTGGAGTTCAAGTTATTTTTACTTCCAATAGTGTTAACATACTACACAAGTCATGAACAAGATTTTTTTACATTTTCATTGTAAGTGGGCTAAAGCAGTTAATTAAAAGTAGTCTAACATAAATGTAAATGCTGTAATTTGATTATTTTAATAAACCATGTAACTTGGATGGATTAGATGCTGGCGTGACCACAGTGCACACGTCTGATGTCGCTCACAGTGGTCCAAGGGATCGCTCAGGGAGTTTGTGTGTTCGGTCAGACACATGAAAAATTAGAGGGAACATTGTCGATGGCGTCAGGCAGCCTGTGATTTTGTTCTGCCAGAACAGATCGGCATATCTCTATCACCTTTCCCCTTATGTCTTCTTTCTCAGTCTCCTTGACTCCATGTAGTCTGAGATTCTACCTCCTGGAATATCTTTCCAGCTCAGATATTCTCTGATGGCCGTTGTCCACCCGGCCTTCCTCCTTAGTTACGTTTTTTTTCCAGGTCGCAAACTTTCCCCTTCATGTCTTTCATTTCCGCGCACACAAAATCAATCGTCTGTTTGAGACCCTCAATTTTGAGCGTATTCTCTCTCACCATGTTCGAGTTCTCTCTCACCATGCTCTCGATGTTATCAGACCTGGTGTTTATTCGTGCCGATAAACTAGAAATTATCTGGTTTACATCAACTGGGTCAGAGCTGCGTTCGTACATCATCTTCTTCGGAGCTGGTGATTTAAGAGGTGTAACAGGGAGAGGTGGGAACTAGGGATGCACCGATACCACTTTTTTGGAAAACGAGTACGAGTACGAGTACTTGCATTTCCGTACTCGCCGATACCGAGTACTTAATAAAAACATGATTTAAATTTACAGGTAACAGCTTTAGTCCTATAATTTAACAAAAAAACCCCAACAACAACAAGGGACTGGTTTGGAATTAAGAACATTTATTTAAAATGAGAAGCATGTTGTATGCAACAAATTACAGAATAAATAATTATGAAAAAAAAATTTAAACAATGTTAGTGCAACTTAAGTATTTTTTTCAGTTTATTGTAAACTCTGCCGCTTTGAACAACACAAGGGGCATTAATAAACATCTTTGCTATTTAGTGCACAATATTTGAATAAACTAACAACATCCACCACTCGCTTTTGCTCAATGAGGGACTGGAGCATGTAATTTGTGCTGTTCCAGCAGGTCTGTACGTCCTGCTGCAGTCTTTTTATTGGCTGGTTGAGCTGTCCCTGAATGTCCTCGAGGCGGGAGTAGGCTAAGGCGGAATGTTTAAAATGCCCAACTGCTATAGCATCAGCTATGCTCCTCTGTGCTAATAAGCATGGGTAAATAAGCGTGGGTAAACTCTTTGTACTCATTGTCGTGTTGGGATTTTAGGTGCTTGATTAAATTACTTGTGTTAAATGCGCTACCTTTTGAGCCTCCTCTGGACAATTTCACTGAGCACAATTTTCAGTCCGACTTTGTTTTCGCGTCTTTGTTCACTTTGAAATAGTTCCACACAGCTGACATGTCTCGCCTGTCTTCTCCCAGCTCCGAGCTGCAGCCTGGGGATGGGCACTCGGCGCCTGTGATTAACCCCTTACATGCGACTCAAACATACACAGGTCTCAGGCCGTGGTATTGGTCCCCGGTATCGGGGGACTTTTAACGAGTACGAGTACTTTAGAAAATGTGGTATCGAGGCTGATACCAGATACCTGTATCGGTATCGGTGCATCCCTAGTAGGAACTCATCCATTTCCTCTTCGACTAACATCGAATGTCTCTGATTGAACTTTTGGCCAAGATGGCGCCAGTGTTCACGGCCAGCCGTCTGTCCCTCCCAGTGTTATTGTTTGTCTTTGTTTTACTCGCTGCAAAAGATGCTAACTCTCTGTGTGTTTATGATCTCCAAACGCTTTTAGATTTAAGATTATCTTGTTTGAGACGTGAATCCTGCTGGAACTTTTGATACTGTTGACCACAGCATTCTGATCTCCCGATTGGAGCAATGTGGTATCAAAGGCATCCCTTTGGAATGGTTTAGGTCGTACCTCTCCAAGAGGACTTTCTCCGTGAGCCTTGATGATCGTATTTCTTCCCCAGCTCCTTTTACTTGTGGTGTCCCGCAGGGCTCCGTATTAGGCGCAATTCTTTTTTTCAATCTATATGTTGCCTCTAGGCCTAATCTTTAGGAAGCATAACATCTGCTTTCACTCATATGCAGATGACACCCAGATTTATCTTCGGTTTAATAAAAACACCTCTACGCCCTTGGAATCTCTAGTCAAATGTCTCGACAAAGTTAAAACCTGGATGGCCTCAAATTTTCTTACCTTCAACGACGATAAAACAGAGGTAATTATTTTTGGACCAAGTTGTAATTTCAATGCCCCAGATTTGGACTTATGTAACCTAACATGTGCTGTTAAAACGCATGTAAAAAACCTGGGGGTTTTCTTGGATAGCAAACTTACATTTGAGAAACAAATTAATTCAGTTGTCCAGTGGTCCTTTTTTAAATTAAGGCTCCTATCCAAAGTGAGATCTTTTCTATCCTTTAGAAACATGGAACGAGCAAGTCATACGTTTGTTTTATCTCAACTGGATTACTGCAATTCACTTTATGTGGGTGTTAGTCAGTCCAGCTTGGCCCGGCTCCAACTTGTACAGAATGCTGCAGCTCGCCTTTTGACTCGTGTGAAGAAACACCAACATATTACTCCGGTGCTTGCTTCCCTTCATTGGCTTCCAGTGCATTTTAGAATTAAATTCAAAATCTTACTTTTAACTTATAAAGTGCTAAATGGCCAGGCACCGGACTATTTGTCTGACCTTGTGCAGCTGTATATGCCCTCTAGAGCCTTTCGATCAAGTGATCACCTACTCCTTACTTTACATAAGTCTAGGATGGTTCATAGGGTCGTGTCCAAATTCATGGGCTGCATCCTCCTGAGGACCCAGCCTTCGCGGTCTACGTGGGCCAGGTCCTCAGAAGGTCGGGTAGGCCGGAAGTAAATGGTTGGGGAAATTGGATGGTCTAGCCTTCTGATTAGCATCACCGCTGTCTCGGTGGAGTTTAATAAACTCGGCCGTCTGCTCCTTGCTATCTAAAATATAACAGGACACTGGAGTAAATTTTCGACCATCTAACACTTCTGTTTAATCAGTTTTCTGTTTGACGTTTATTCAGCTGTGTAAAAACCAAGGAGGAACCCACCTGGGGGATTATTAAAGTTTTATTTTATCTAATCTAATCTAAATACTTTAATCTCAGCCAAACCAATTTACTCACAAACAAATAAAACACTGAAAAAAGCCCAACAATAACATTTTTAGGTTGTCTAAGTGACTTATATATTACGTTTAACCTGAGTAGAGAAAGTCTGCTGTGATCTGAAAATGATGTGCCGTTCTCAGCAGCTTCAGTGACCCTCGAGCTCCCGGCTAGCTATCGAACTGGTGGGTAGCAGACGTCTCCGAAAACGTCGAAGCACTGTTGCAAATATGCAATATCTTGATAAACCGAGCAGATATTTGATGTTTACACAGCTACTTTCTCACCTGAAAATATGTTAAAAGTTTATTTTGTGACCCATAAAGATTAGTAAGAGTAATTTTAAAACTTAGTAGTGAATTAAAAATATCAGACCTCATGCCAGATTTAATTGATAAGATATATACATACATTATATTTATGTATCCCAGATAATTGTTTTTCATCTAGTCATGGGACACCCACCCTTCCTCCCAAGTTAACTGCAGCCAAAGCGAGCTAGTGGGGGTATTTAGACACTCACAACCAGTGGGGTAAAAAAGAGCAACCAAGAAACTTGCAGCCTACATGGCCACAGATGTGCTGGAAGAGCTAGAAGCTCTACTCATGGAGAAACTCTTGGAGAACCTTACTACGCCTAACAGTGGACAGGTACTGCTGCCCAACCTGACAGCCACAAAGTGAACTCATTTAGGTAAAGATAACAGGGGAGCACATGCACCTAACCAGCCTGCACCAGCCTGACATTTCTTCCTCCTAAGTTAAATGAATGAATGGATTGAACTTAAATGTTCAGCTCAGTTTTCTATTTTGACCACCTACACCCCAAGATACTGTTTTAAAAAGTTGTTTTCAGATCTCCAAAAGTTGAATCTGTTCATCTGGACGTAGCGTTTTGTGGGAGAAAACGCTACATCCAGATGAACAGATTCAACTTTTGGAGATTTACTTACCTCGATGATTGAGAATGCATCAAGTTGTTTTCAGATCCTTTTAAAGTTTATAAAGGGCCTGTTCATTTTCATTAAAATTATTTATTACATAAATGTTACGGTTTTATTTTATTTTGATTTATGCTCCCACTACACTGCACATCTACAGACAACAATGCCATGGACTGTCAATTGCTTTTACATGCTGTGAACATGAGGTTTGATCAGAGTTTCAATTATAAAAGAAAAGGAAAAGACAAACTGAGCAAAAAGAAGCAAAGAAGGGGGAAAAAAAGACCAACTTCTTCCCAATTGATAAGAAAAATACTCGTCATATTTTCATAATAAAGGATCAGGCTCCCCATTTATGACAACTTGGACCATTAATGCAGAGGTTCCCAAAGTGTGGGGCCCGCCGCCTGGGGGGGCAGAGCCATTGCGGGGGGGGGCGGTATGAAAAGAAAAAAAAAAAATAGCGCTTGGACACTGTGGACAGGTTTTTGACTGGGCTCCCACATAAACGCAAAGCAGGAGATGAAGCATCGCCAAATATGTTTCCAAACCAACTTCCTTCCAAGCCAAAGACAGGAAAATATGGTGAAGCATATCTTCCCTTTGGCTTCACCTGCACAAGTGCCAAGGTAGGTCTCCCCTGCAGAATTAGTTTCCCTGCGTCGGGAGCAGCGCTGGGCTCTCCAAATCACGGACAAACAGTATCCCACATTCTTGATTTTTAGTTCTCAAACACTTCTTGTAATGCCTAACTACTCCTGACATTTTGGACATGTTAGCTCTTTATGCAGTAAAGTTACAGTGGGATACAAATAATATCAGGCTGATCCTGCCGTAATTTGTTCCCCCTGTTCAAATCACGGACAAACAGTATCCCACAGCTGTTTATGTGTTTAAACCCATTTTGCACAGAGAGACATTTTTTGAAAAATGTATTGACAGCAATGTTGAATATTATTACACAGGAAAAAAAAACAACTACAGGTAAAATAATTACACCGTGAAGCCTCTGCCTTTCTGAATGGAGGGACAGTAACTGCATGTGTATGTAAGCGTGTAAAACCTGAAGATAGTCAGATTAACAGTATTTTGTCTCTATCTGCCACTCTGCAATTCATCTCATGTAAACAATAACGTGGCGCACAGCGTGACGTGAAAAGAGGCACATACCTTTGACGTTGCGTGACGAACTCTGTATTCCTCGTCCACACGTAAACGCAATAAAGGAGTTTTAAATAATCTCCGTTTTCGGTGAATCGCAACGCCGTTTATGTGTTGACGAAAAGCCCAAACGCATAGAAACAGCTGAGTTTTCAAAAATACCAATGTAGGTGTGGACGTAGCGTAAAAGAGTTAGTAGTATATTTTATTACTACCTGTAATTTATTGCCGTTTACTTGTATTTGCTTAATCGTTTACTAAATGTTTGAGGTGTGAAATAACCGCAATGGAGTTTGTAAACAAAATATGGGTGTGTGTGTTTGGGGGGGGGGGGGGGGGGGGGGTGTTAGGTGGTTGGGGGCACGAACATTTTTCTTGTAAAATAAAGGGGGCCTGGCAAAAAAAGTTTGGGAACCACTGCATTAATGTATGTTACATTGATGCTTGTTTTAGTATGCTGCTGTACAGTTAGGGTCAACATCTCTATTTAAATATAATTAACATACAAAACACAATAAAAGTTATACATGAGTAACAGCATTATTAATAATAACAATAATTCTAATGCCGACATGATGACTGTTCATAGCTTCTGCTTTGAAATACTGAACTTTAAAATTGACCTCATGAAAGATCATAATTCACAGTGGCCCACTGTCAGAATAATTCTGAATATAAAATCATTGAGTTCATCTGAAGCTTTGCTGCTGCAAGCCAGTGTGGGAAAGCTGTGTTATTATAATGAAAACATCTGTGACACATTCACAGAGGACGAGGTAACAGAGGGACGACACACAGAGGCTGTATTAAAGTCAAAAATCCAAATCTTTAGTCCTAAACAGGCAGTGGTTACAAACAGGAAGACAAGCAGTCCATTAAACAGTCTACAGGATCAAACATACAGAGAATTCAAACGGCTATAAAAAAAAATAACTACACACTGAAAAACTTACTGAGCGCAAGGCCTCTGTTACAAATCTAATAGAAAACATGCTGTACAGACACAATAAGGTAAGTGTTCATGGTCATTTAAAAACTGGCTCTACCTGAAGCACTTAAATATTTTATGAAGTCACTGAGTCGACAATTTCTAAAGTTTGTTTTCTTAATTGCAGTTAGAGTGTGGCTGGTAAAGATGGAAACAAATACAGAGCGTAAACTGTCTTTGTTAGTAACAAACGTCAGGAAAGAAAAGAAAGCACTCGCTGTCATCTTCATAATCATCCTGTCAGGATGATCCTGATCAATACATGACAGGGGAGGTCCTGAGGTAGGCGGGGCTCTCTGCCTTTCATGGTGACATCACCAGAGGACCTGTCACGGCCAGGAGTATCAGCAGGGTGCTGTTCAGCTGTTTCTGCCTTTCTCTCGCTCTCGTACTCTTTCTCGCGCGGGGTTCACGCCCTCGGCCCACACCCCTCAGAGGAGCAAACGCCTGAGCCTCATTAGTGTGGCCAGCATTTAAGCCAGGGAGTGACTGCTGTTCTTTGCTGGATCGTTGTGTATGACTCGTGTCAGTGCCATCAAGTTACCTGCAAGTTTTCCCTCATGTTCCTGAGCTTTGAACTAACAAATCTTTCCCTGTGGTGAGTGTCAGAGAGAGAGAGTCTGACCTTGTGTGTGGATTGTTTGATGAGCGAGTGCCTTTTCCCTGGATTTCCCTGGAGCCCTGTCCCCCACTTTTGTACATAGCACTATCTCTGCACCTTTTTATATACACCCGGTGAACTGTGTAAATATATTCCTTGTGAGCTTCCTTAAACACTTCAAGTTGTAAGCTAATGATAGTTAAATAAGAACAGATGCATGCTGGTGCAATAAACTGTACGTTTTACATCCAATGGATGCATGATCTGATTAGTCGATTAATTGCAAAAATAATCCGTGACTAATCGACTATCAAAATAATTGTTTGTGGCTGTCCTAGTTCTTACAAACCATCCCACTGTGTAAACCTGACATCTGTGGAACAGCTGAGCTGTATGATGTGTACAAGGACACAAAACATTATTTACCATCAGATCCCGAGCCCTCCATGTGTTAATCAAGAAACTGCTTCTGTGCGACATCCATAAATAATGAATAAAATAAGAGCGAAAAGGCCAGTGTATTTGTACCATCTTCATGTCAACACATTCAAGAACATCACAGATGAAAGAAACATTAAAAACTTCCACACTACATAAAGCAAGAAAAATAGTTTTTCTTTCAGGTGGTTTCAGAAAAAACAAAAATATCAAACAGCTCCAAGACTCTCTTTGAAAGAACTAAAACCTTTATTCTCATGGTCCAATCATGAGTGAACTCCCCGATGAAGCCTTGTGTGCTAAAACATGTCAGAGTTTTAAAGGTTAAACATGAGTTTCCAAAACGTTTTGCTGGAGAACAATGAACTATTTGACTGAGTTTCAATTATTTACAGACGAGCAAAACCAGGACAGAGAAAAAAGGAGAAAACTGACTCAGTAAAACGACAGAAAATAAGATCCCATGTAAATCTGTATTATGTAGAAGTTCAGCCCAGCAACCAGTTCAGTTCAACACAAGTTTAAATGATTCTATCTGAACTCTGTGGAGCCTGATCTCAAGCTTTTTGAGTCTGACACTGAAACCAGAGGATCTTTCTGTCTCTTCAGATTCACTGCGATGGGAGTGATTTCAGCCCTGAGTGATCACGCTGATGTTTGCACAGAGCAGACAATGAAGTGAATGTTTCGGCACATTGGTAACAGTGAAACAGTTTATTAGTAACGTGGGATCGTTTGTGTTCGGAGTATGAACTGAGATTCCTGAAGCTCTTGTCACACTGGTCACAGCTGTAGTTTCCTTCCATGTGTGTATGTTCATGCTTGTTACGATTACCTGAATGTGAGAAGCTTTTGTCACAGTTTCTGCACTTGTATGGTTTCTCTCCTGTGTGGACTCGTTTGTGTGATTTAAGCTTACTTGCAGAGGTGAAGGCTGACCCACACTGATCACAGAGGTGCTTTTTGACCCCACTGTGAATCAGTTCATGTCGTTTTAACTCAGTTGGTGTGGTGAAGCTTCTCCCACATTCTTTGCAGTATTTCAGTTCTTCTCCAGTGTGTCTACGTTGATGTCTTTTTAGGGTCTTTTGCTGACTGAAAGTTTTTCCACAGAGGTCACAACGAAAGTCTTTCCCACCACCACAGTGATGACAGGGTTGAGAACTGGATCCATCTGTGTCGCTCTGCTTCTAAACAAAGACACAAAGACAGTGTAAGTCAGTCCTTCAACACTTTTATCCTGAACGTCGCCTGAAATAAAGAGCATCTCTGCAGACGTCCAATTACATTTTACTGTTTCAGTTAACACACTCAGTTTACTGGGCTGCAATAACTACAATACTACCACCATAATACTACAGTAATACTAAAATCATAACTGACATGAAAATCTGAATAATCACTCAGAGCTGCTTTTCCATGCAGTAGAATTGCTAACATGCTAACACAGTTTAATGAGCAGAGTTGTTCCAAACAGTCAGGCTAAAATGACAAGATAACAATATAAATACATACCTCACAGTAACTGCACTTGTAGAGTCTCTTTCTGGTGTGGATCTGTTGGTGTTCTCTCAGGTTGCGTGGAGATTTAAAAGTCTTCTCACACAGGTCACATTTATAAGGTCTCTCCTCAGTGTGGGTAAACACGTGTTGTTGTAAATGTGCAACTGTAGAAAAGTATTTGCCACACTGTTCACAGCAGTACACATAATGTCTGGTGTGAATGCGTTGGTGTGTATTTCGGTTCTCTTGCCGGCTGAAAGTTTTTCCAAAAATGTCACAGCTGTATGCCTTAATTCCAGAGTGGGTAACTAGATGATTCTGTAAGTAGCTACTGTGAGTAAAAGCTCTGCCACACTGATCACAGCTGTACGGTTTAACTCCACTGTGGATGAGTTGGTGTTGTTTTAGGGAACTCTTCCTGGAAAAAGTCTTTCCACACAAGTCACAGCTGAACGGTCTCTCTCCAGTGTGGATGACCTGATGATGTTTTAGTGAAGCGTTCCCAGTAAAACCCTTCCCACACTCGTCACAGGTGTATGTTTTCTCTCTCTTTCTTCTGTGAGGTTTGTCGGCCTCCTGAGAGCGCTGACTTCTCGGTCCATGTTGGTCCTGCAGTGACAGAGATACAAACAGAGGCAGTGAGTGAAATGCAGTCGTGGAACAAACTCAACCTTCAAACTCCCTCCATTAACACTAGTTTTAAACCTGAAGGTGGAGTGTGGGACCAATCACCTTAAAGGTCTCTTATCCCCACCTGCTGGTAGTTCTAACACATTACATCCAACCTGGTGTTAAAAATAATTGTATGACTGTTCAAACACTAAAATCATGCCCATCCCTCCTGATTGTACACAGATATATAAAAATGTATACATATATAAATATGTAGCAGGTCTATAGTTTTTTTTATATTTCCTATTGTTGTGACAGACAGACAGTCAGATAGTAAGTAAGTAAGTAAGTAAGTAAGTAAGTAGAGGAAAGGTAGTCAGAACTGAGGGGATTGAACTACCAGAAGGCAATGCTCAGTGGCTAGTGGATCTGAGGGCAGACCATAGCGACCTCCCTGAACAGGGTCCAGTAACCATCACAGTGGCAGATATCCAAGAAAGGGTCTCCAGTATGAAGAGTTGGACAGCACCAGGGCCCGACATGGTTCACGCCTACTGGCTGAAGAAGCTGACTGCACTCCACGAGCGTCTGGCAGCACAAATGAACCAGCTGCTAGTTAACGAGAGACACCCGGAATGGCTAACCGAAGGTCGGACGGTCCTGATCCCCAAGGACCCCAAGAAGGGACCGGTCCCATCCAACTACCGACCAATTACCTGCCTCAGTACTACATGGAAGCTCCTGTCAGGCATCATATCGGCTAAGATGAACAGGCACATGGGTCAATACATGACCTGCGGGCGGTTTATCCTTCAAGCTCGGGTCCTCTACCAGAGGCCTGGGAGCTTGAGGGTCCTGCGCAGTATCTTAGCTGTTCCCAGGACTGCGCTCTTCTGGACAGAGATCTCTCCTATGTTGTTCCCGGGATCTGCTGGAGCCACTCGCCTAGCTTGGGAGTCACCGCACCTAGTGCTCCAATTACCACGGGGACCACCGTTACCTTCACCCTCCACATCCTCTCGAGCTCTTCTCTGAGCCCTTGGTATTTCTCCAGCTTCTCGTGTTCCTTCTTTCTGATATTGCTGTCATTCGGAACCGCTACATCGATCACTACAGCCGTCTTCTTCTGTTTGTCTACCACCACTATGTCCGGTTGGTTAGCCACCACCATTTTGTCCGTCTGCATCTGGAAGTCCCACAGGATCTTAGCTCGGTCATTCTCCATCACCCTTGGGGGCATCTCCCATTTTGACCTCGGGACTTCCAGGTTATACTCGGCACAGATGTTCCTGTACACTATGCCGGCCACTTGGTTATGGCGTTCCATGTATGCCTTGCCTGCTAGCATCTTGCACCTTGCTGTTATGTGCTGGATTGTCTCTGGGGCATCTTTACACAGCCTGCACCTGGGGTCTTGCCTGGTGTGATAGACCCCAGCCTCTATGGATCTTGTATTCAGAGCTTGTTCTTGTGCTGCCATGATTAGTGCCCCTGTGCTGTCTTTCAGTCCAGCTTTGTCCAGCCACTGGTAGGATTTCTCTCTCTATATATATATACACATTATACACACATTATATACACATACATACACACACACACACACACATACACATACACACACACATATATATATATATATATATATACACATATATACACATATATATATACACATATATACACATATATATATATACACATATATACACATATATATATATATATATACATATATACACATATATATATATATATATATATACACATAAAAAAAAAACACCCAGCACGCCCCTGCGGGCGGTTTATCCTTCAAGCTCGGGTCCTCTACCAGAGGCCTGGGAGCTTGAGGGTCCTGCGCAGTATCTTAGCTGTTCCCAGGACTGCGCTCTTCTGGACAGAGATCTCCGATGTTGTTCCCGGGATCTGCTGGAGCCACTCGCCTAGCTTGGGAGTCACCGCACCTAGTGCT